>NC_044566.1:78627257-78813169 GCF_007565055.1 Rhinopithecus roxellana | reverse complement strand
TTGAGTATGAGAGTTACTTGTTAGCATTGATTTGAGTCATAATATATTACCCCGTTTACTTAGGAACCAGTCAGGTTAATAGATTTTTTTGTGCATGTGATTGTACCAACTAGTAGTTTGTCTGGAAATCTTGTTTGCTATGATTTTTCTTCTGAAAGCAGAATTGATTCTAGATATTGGCAGTGGGAACTGACATGTATATGTCCTGTAATTTTTTTAGCTGCTTATATTTTCAGATGATTTTTTTAATTTTAATTTTTTCTTTTTTTTTTTCTTTTTTAGACAGAGTCTCACGCTGTCACCAGGCTGGAGTGCAGTGGCGTGATTTTGACTCACTGCAACCTCCGACTCCCTGGTTTAAGCGATTCTCCTGCCTCAGCCTCCCAAGTAGCTTGAATTACAGGCATGCGCTGCCACACCCAGCTGATTTTTGTATTTTTAGTAGAGATGGGGTTTCATCATGTTGGTCGGTGATCTCGAACTGCTGACCTCATGATCTGCCCACCTCAGCCTCCCAAAGTGCTGGGATTACAGGCATAAGTCACTGTGCCTGGCCATTAGATGACTTATTTTTAAAAACCATGTTACTACCATGAAGGAGAATTACAACAAATGCTTTGCATATACTTAGATCTTCATAATTCAAGTGGAGACTTTGAACTGATTATTAGAAAACTGTTGATTTTAAAAAATTATTGTTAAATATCCTCAGTACCTGATCGTGCATAGGGTTTTGTGTATATTTTCTGCTTTAGACTCTTGCTGTCAATGAACAAAATGTTCATTTGTCTAATGCAGATAGAGTAAATGCAGGAAAATCCCATCCTTAACTCATGTCATTCTCTGTTTTGGACATGTTCACTGTGATCAGTCTTAAAAGAAGTGACTAACTTTTGCTGAGTTTTCATTTGCCATTTGGAGGCTTTGCAAAGGAGAAAAGACCACTTATTATTGACTACACAAGTGTGACCCTGTGGAATAGGTGTTGATGAAAAGAGTCAAAGTCTATTAGGTATTTGAAGAGATTTATTCTGAGCCAAATAAGAGTGACCAATGGCCTGTGACACAGCTCTCAGAAGATCCTGAGAATATGTGCCCAAGATGGTGAGGCCACAACTTGGTTTTAGGGAGACATGAAACATCAGTCAATACAGGTGAGATTTACATTGGTTCAGTCTGGAAAAACAGGACATGTAGAAGTAGGGGCATCCAGGTCACACTTAGGGTAAAAGGTTTTCTGATTGGCAACTGGTTGAAAGAGTTATTTTCTAAAGACTTAGAATCAATGGAAAGGAATGTGTGGGTTAAGATAAGGGGTTGTGGAGACCAAGGTTGTATCATGCAGGTGAAGTCTCTAGGTAGCAGCCTTCAGAGGGAATAGATTGTAAATGTTTCTTGTCAGACTTAAAGAGTCTGTTCTATCAGTAATTCCAAAAGGGAGGAAAGTATAATGAGGTGTGCCTGCCCCCCACCCCCATCATGGCGTGAAGTGGTTTTTAGGTTAACTTTGGAATGCCCTTTGCTGAGACGAGGGGTCCATTCAGAAGGTTGTACGGGCTTAGAGTTCTGTTTTTGCTTTACACAGGGACCTCCAGCTTGAGAAGCCAGACTGGAACCAGGAAATGGAAGCTCCAGTCTGCACGCTTCTGTAATTAGTCATGTAACATGAAAAGTCATTTGATCTGGATTATGATTTTCTAGCTGTTCCTTTGTTCATTACCTCATTCATTCATTCACTCATTCATTCCCTCAACCATTCCTTCATTTGTTCAGTTATGTTGTAAGCTGAATGCTTCCAGTGTGCCTGGTACGTGTTGAATATTGATATAGAGTGGTGTATAAAGCAGATGCATTCACTGCTTCATGTATCTTAAAATTTGTGGAGGAATGGGACACAACTAAGTGAAAAACAGCATTAGGTGGTAGCAGAGTTCCTGGACTCTGGAATCCGACTGCTGGGACTCCAGGCTCCACCACTTAGGGCCCTGTGCAAGTTCTGGCATCTCTCTGTACTTGTATGTCCTCATTTATAATGTGGGGATGTCAAAATGTGCAGATTTCATAAGGCTGTTGTGAGAAGTGAGTGAATTCGTTTGTATAAAGTACTCAGAACAGTACCATATGGTAAGTGCTATGTAGATGTTAGCAACATACCTACAAATTTTCAATTTCAAATTGTGATGAAGGCTATGAAGGAAAAGAAGGTAATGTTATGAGAAAAAAAGAGAGGAAACTTACTCTAGATTGGGTTTTGTAGTAGGTAGTTTCTTCAGTTCTCTTTTCGTAATAAAATCTTGTTTTATTCAGTCATTTCTCCTCTGTCTCTCAGCCAGTAGGCTACAGGAAGATTTGCCCAGGAATCCAGGCTCAAGCCAGTTTGTAAGTTTGTCCCTGGACACACAGTGGTTCCAGGAAATGTGGCTCAGTTTGTGCCAATGCAAGATCAAGGGCATTTGCCAGGTGCCGAGACCAGCCTGGTTGTGGAGACCCTAACTCAGCGGCGCTGGAGGAATTAAAGATACATACACAGAAATGTAGAGTATGGAGTGGGAAATCAGGGGCCTGACAGCCTTCAGAGCTGAGAGCCTGGAACAGAGTTTTACCCACTTATTTATTGACAGCAAACCAGTGATAAGCGTTGTTTCTGTAGATCACAGATTAACTAAAATGGGAAACAAAGGAATGGGCTGAAACAAAGGGATGGGCTCTGGCTAGTTATCTGCAGCAGGAGCATGTCCTTAAGACACAGATTGCTCACGCTATTGTTTGTGGTTTAGGACCGCCTTAAGCGTTTTTCCGCCCTGGGTGGGCCAGGTGTTCCTTGCCCTCATTCAGGTCAACCCACAACCTTCAGCGTGGGCGTCATGGCCATCACGGACATGTCACAGTACTGCAGAGATTTTGTTTATGGCCAGGTTTGGGGCCAGTTTATGGCCAGATTTGGGAGCCTGTTCCCAACAGCCAGGGGCTCTGAGAAAGTTTTATAATTGGTTGTTGCATGTAGATTTAGAAACTGGAACTGTTATAGTTACTTTACTACCAGAGAGATGATGAAGTTAACATACTGAGGAGGGCATTGTTTGGACAACTGGAAAAAAACTGTACCTGAATTCTGACTAGAGGTAAACCTGATTACCACTACCTGTGGTACGTTTTCAGTTACATGAGTTGAGTTGGTTTTTCTGTTACTTGTAGCCAAAGAAAGAGAAGGGTCATAGAAGGCCACTTTTGGAGGTGAAACAATTCAGGATGACTTGAGATGCGCTGATTTTTTACTAATCGGTAGACTTGGGACCGTGTATCAATATGAGGAAAGCTGATTGGGGAATGTGGGAGAAAACAGGTTTTAGGGGTAATCAAGAATTCTTATTTCTATAATAAGATGAGCTGGATGTTAACAGTGGTTTGCAAACTTTTTCATTTTCTGACCTAAGATACCTCAGATATATGACATCTTAATATCAGTAATTGTGATTTCTAAAGAATTGGCAATCGTTGTCACCAATATTGAGGTTGATGAAATCAAAATCTTACTGGGGGCAGGTGGAAAGGGTGATATATCAGTGTTTTTCAACTTGATTGCACATAAGAACTTTGTGGGGAATTAAAAAAATGTGTACATGTTTACTAGATTCTTAGGTCCTTTTGTAGAGATGTGGAATCAGAATCTCCAACGTGGTCCCTGGTAATCTCTGTTTAAAAATAGGTCATTGGGATGGAGTCAGCTTAGCACTTCTGTGCAGCCTGAATTTGGGGAACCAGTGCATTAGGGAACCCAAGGCCCCTTCCTATACATGTTTTTTTTTTTTTTTTTTTTTTTTAATTACGACTCCAGGAATCAATTCCACTTAAACTCGGGAAACACCAAGAGCCTTAGGATTTGCCACAGTACAGTCTTGTTAAAACACCATGAGTAACATCATTACATTACTGCTTCTTGACACCACCTCTGGTGAAATTGTTATGAGTTTTTTTTTTTTTTCTATAGTGTTAGTGAAAACTCGATCTCTGCAGGAATATTGGCAATACTGTGAGTGTGTTAACAGTTACCAAATGCTTGGGTGTTTGATTGATGATTGTTAGAATATCTGTCACTTAAACAGCAGTTAAAATATCACTTTACATATCAATAGTTTGGTAATTTCCTGGGAAGTCAGGTGGTAGATCAGCCTGTAATCATAAGGTTGTATTCTACAGTCATTGCAAGGACATTATTACCCATGCTTTGCTGAAGCTAGATAATACCAGTAGATGAAATCTGTTGTCAGAAAGTAAGAAGAAATGAGTCTAGGACGCATTGAAGCATAATTATGAGCAGTGTTATATGCAGTGGGGGAGGTGGGATGATCTGCGATGGTGATGAGCCAAGTAGGGTCCTGGCTCCAGGGCTAAGACAGAGCCCCCAAATAATGAGATGATCTACAGGAAGACATTACTCTAATTAATGTAATTAAGACTTTATTTATAGTCATTTGGGCTACATTGTTAGCCAACCAATTTGCCCAAGGTGGTAATGATTCTCTCAGCTTTGGAAGATGATGCTGTAGGATTTGTGTAGGGATGTGGGGCGGGGGAGGGTACATTTTAGCTCTGCTTTGTCAAATCTTTTTTTTCTTCTTTCCCTTTACCCTGCACCCTCATAGGTTTATGAGTTCTGGAAGAACATTTAGTCCTGGAAAAAGGCAACATTTTAACTCTTCTACCTAGTAAGAGATAAGGTTCTGACTTGACTTCTCCAGAAAGCAAACAAGTTGTAAATATAACATTCTTCTCTTTGCTTATCTGTTTTTTGAGGTAATGTACAATTTGGTACTTACCCTAGGTATCATATTAAACTTTAGATCTGTAGGTCTGGGGTGAGGCTTAGAACACTGGACACCTTGGACACATTTGCATCTGTTCCTCTGGTTGATTTACTGTCTCCGTGATTGTACTGCCCTTCATATATATAGTTGATCTGCAAATAACAAAAATAGTAATGGTGATGGCATAGGATTTTCATAGGGTAATTATTGGTTATGGATTAGGCAGTGACAGCCATGAGAATTTTGTAGTTGTCACAGTGTTTTAGTCATCCTTGTCACCACCATTGTCATCACCTCCACTCTGGCCATTAACAAATATTGGTTGAGGCTAATCAAGTGTAAGATTAGCAGGTTGGCAACTGGGAATAAGAGGTGTAAGTGATTTCAACATAACAGATAAACACTGGTAGTAGCCTAAGCTCATGTTAATCATGAGGTGAAGCTGTAGAGATAGTACACATTTGTTGGGGTACTCGATATTCTCTGACATGAGATCTGCAATTGGTTTCAAGGAATGTGGAAGTTTCAGGGCCTGGTTGAAGAGTGTTTCAAGGAAAAAATGACAAATAATTAACATTTAAGCCTTCTGCAGGTTTTCATTCTTTAACAAAATGTCTCAATCTGTCAGAGACTTAAAAGTCAGTATAGCTACCTGTATGTAGGAAATGAAGAGCTCAATGATTAGGAAATTTTAATGATAGTGCTTTTTCTGTCATTCTTACATTTCTATAAAGAATATGGCATTTACAGGTTTAATCAAGTTAAACATTTCTTTCAATGGCTTCGTGGTGATTTCCATGTTCCTTAGAAATATAATCATAGTACTTTGAAAGAGTATTTTGGTACAGCTGGAAAGTTTATAGCACCTAGTAATTTTTTGAGGCTTTAGTATTAAATTTATAGCTCCATTATGTATGGAAATGGGATCTGGAGAGCATATGATAATTGAAATCCATGGATAGTCCTTTACTTGAAGTCCTTTCTCGATGAGTTGAGGAACAAATAAATACAGATGGTCTTTACATCTTTTTTCTCTTAAGCCCTTACTTGCATTTCTTTCATGCCATTATGTATTGTAGATTCTAAGATGTAAGAAAAATAGCTTAAACAGTGGCTCAACTGAATTTGAGCTCTGATTGCTTTGCAGACATTCTGTGGCTCCCCAGTATACAGCAGAATAGTTAGATTCACTCTTTTGTAAGCGAGTGGCTTCAGTGATAATGATGGTATGGAAGATGATAATGAAAAACTACATTGGCTATTTATGGAAACACATTTTTATGTATGAATGGGTACAGCCTAATATTGTATACCTCTAGTGTCTGGTCTGTAAGATTATTGTCATTGAAGGAATAAATTTGGCTCAACCATTTACTTCATTCCTTATCTCTCTCCTTTTTTTTGTTGTTTTTTTGAAGCAGGATCTTGCTCTGTCACCCAGGCTGGAATGCAATGGCATGAAGTTGGCTCACCGCAGCCTTGACCTCCCAGGCTCAAGTGATCCTCCCACCTTAGTCACTCTAGTAGCTGGGACTATGGACACGTGCCACCATGCCTGGCCACTTTTTAAAATTTTTATTTTTAGTGGAGATGAGGTCTCACTATGTTGCCCAGGCCAGTGTTGAACTCTTGGGATCAAGCTGTCCTTCTGCTTTGGCCTCCCAAAGTGCTGGGATTATAGGCGTGAACCACTTCATTTGGCCCCTCTCTCTTCTTTCTTATAACCAGTCCAGTTACTCAGAGGATGCTCAAGCTCCATACCATGGGTTGGTAGTTCTGATCCTTCTCTTTCCCTGAACTCCATCTCTGCTTTCCAGCTCTCTGAACTTCTCACCATTCCTCGTGCCCACCCGGCCTTCCGCATCTCTCTCTACACACATTGGTCTTTTTGTTGGGAATGCCCTCTTATTCACCTGGTTTCCTGATCTTTACAAACCCCATTCACAAGTCATTTCCTTTGCTGTAGTCTTCTTGATATCAGTCCCCATCCTCCAGATGAAAGTTGTTCCTTCCTTTGTGCTTCCGTGTTTATGGCTTTATTGCGGCAGTTGTATTTTTATTGTTGATTTGCAAGCCTCTCTTCACTAGTTTGTAAACTCACTGAAAGTACATATAGGGCCATTTTTGTATCCTTAGCATCTAACACAATGACTAATATGTATTATTATTATTATTATTTTTCGAAATAGAGTCTCGCTCTGTCACTGAGTCTGGAGTGCAGTGGCACGATCTCAGCTCACTGCAAGCTCCGCCTCCCAGGTTCACCCCATTCACCGGCCTCAGCCTCCCGAGTAGCTGGGACTACAGGCGCCCGCCACCACACCCGGCCAGTTTTTTTGTATTTTTAGTAGAGACGGGGTTTCACCGTGTTAGCCTGTGTGGTCTTGATCTTCTGACCTTGTGATCTGCCTGCCTCGGCCTCCCAGAGTGCTGAGATTACAGGCATGAGCCACCGCGCCTTGCCAATATGTATTATTTATAGGCTTTGTTGAAATAATTTTAACAAAATATATATGTTGTTTTCAAGCCTTTCCTTTCTGAATAGGACTGTGCTATGTGTCCAGGGTTATAAGAAGTATAAGATTGACCTGGACACTAAAAGGTTCATATTGTGTTTGGAAGAAAAAGAACACACAGGGAAAATGTTAAATAATTAAACACAGTGAATGGTCCTACCACTGTTTTGGGAAAAAGAACACAGAGAAAGCATATAGGTCCTTAATAGAGAGCTAGGTAAAAGAGGTTGTATTTTATATAGAAGAGGAGAGACATAGAGAAGTGGGATAGATTATATGCGTGTGTTTTGCAGGAGAAAAATCAAGCCCATTGCAGTGCCAAAGTCCAGAAACTGACTAGATGGAATTGGGAGAATTAGTAAATTCCTTAAGTCTCCCTTGTCTGTAGAATATTAGTACCTGTCTCACAAAATTATGGAAAAGAAATAATCCATGTAAAACATTTTGCACAATGCCTGTAACAAAGAAAGTGCTCACAGGATAGCACTTTCTTACTGTCATTAGAATGACAGTAAGAAACCATAGTTGTTATTAATAAGTAGTGGTGGCCAAGCCTAAAAACACACTGCGGGAGCCATACAAACTGAAGCCACACAATCAACCAGAAACACATTTAAAGAAGATAAAGGTTAGGTATTAGGCGAGGAATTAGTCAACAGGAAATTGAGAATGAGCAGTATCAGGTCAGTGTTGAGGGGAAGGGAAAGGCAGGGAAGTTTGAAGAGTGGTTGAGAACAAAACACAAAGAACTAGTGAAAAGAATGACCTTGAAGCTAAGACATTGCTTGCCCTAGGCTGGTAAAAATCCGTGCTCTCCTTCCTGCCAGGACTGGAGCGGATCAGTGTGTGACCAGCCCAGGGCATGCTGGCGGAAGCAGGTGTGCCAACGCATGAGCTGGTAATTAGGTTAAGGGGGAGAATGGGGAATTGCAGTAGAGCCAGATTGTGACGAGAGAGTAGTGGAGGAGGTAAGGAGGGAGACTCTTGAGGCCAAAGAATGGCAGGAAGGATGTGTGAACCAAGGTCCCAGTTTACATTTACCTAGTGCTTTCTCTTTCTAAGGTCTTAGGTCTGAAAGGGAAGGCCAAGCAGAGGCAGTATCAGTTTCATAGGCCCCTAGGAGAGCACATAGCCACTGGCTTGACTTGCCTTTCTCACAATATACTTAGCTAACTCCTAAGTCTAGTAGTTCAGTTTTAGTAGACTTTCATTTTATTTTTTAAAAGCTTGAGATTTAAAAAAAAACGTTAAAAAATTATACTTGTAGAAATGTTTAGGATTTTTGTCATGCAATATAGTTAAAAGGTTTTCTACCTAAGGGGTATACATTAAATAGAGTGGTCTTAGAGTACTGGTTTAACACTTGCTTGTTTATGATACAGATAGGACACAGGGAAATACTGGGTAAAAGAGGGCGGTTCCCCATCAAAGGGCCCATCTTCAAGCCTGGAAACCCATGGCCTTAAATGGGAACAGGCATTCCTGTTTTTGTGCCCAAATGTTGCTTTATCTAGGATCACTGTGACTTGCCACATCCCTACCCCGTGCCCATATAAACCCCAGCTCCATGAGTCACGAGTAGAGAAACAGAGGAGCAGAAGAGCAGCAGAGTGGCAGAGCTGTGCAGCAGAGAAGGAGAAAAGAAAAGGAGCATCTGAACGTTAAGAGTTCGCCTGGGGATGGTTGGAGAAGAGATTGGCCAGAGGACAGCCAAACTCCAGGGGAAGACCGTCTTCCCACTCCATCCTCTTTCCAGCTCCCCATTCATCCCGCTGAGATCCACCTGCACCACTCAATAAAATCCTCACATTCACCATCCTTCAAGTCCAAGTGACCTGATTACTCCTGAATACTGGATAAGGACCTGGGTACCAAGAGGAGAGGATGTAAAAGACTGTCACCCCAAATCTCCACTGGGCTGGTTTAACACTTAGCCGTCCGTGAATGGCAACTACTAAAAGGGCATTAATTGTAACACCCCTAGATGCTACCTTGGGGCCAGAGACCAAAAGCGCTCACCTGGCTCCTGCACCTGCCCATCTGCGTGCTCCGCCTCCCATAAGGGGTTTGTGCGAGCAACAGGGCTGACCGAGCAACAAGGCTGACCGAGCAAACGAGTCACACCCCTGTTGTAAGACCCATGTAGGGGTCAGGGAACTCTCTCGTTTTGTTTATAAAAATCACCTGAGGTGCTTGTTGGACAACAGAGATTTCTAAGCCTCACCACAGACTTATAGAAACTAAATCTCTAGAGCAAGCACCTAGAAATTCATATTTATAAGTATCCTAGGTACTTCTTGTGATTAGGCAGTTTGGGATAAATATTGCTTGTGTCAAGTGAAAGACTTTTAAGACCTTCTTGTAGGTCAAGGATTATAGTGCTTAATTTCTAGGTCATGATTTGATTGTACTCCAGTTCCTACTTTGGGAGGTTATAAAGGAAGGTTTACTATATTCTCCCATTTCTACCAGTAATTTAACACCAGGGTTCTCAATTCCGGGTGATTTTATTCCTCAGTGGACATTTAGCAATATCTGGAGACATGAAGACACTTTTGGTTGCCAGGCTGGTCATGTGGGTACTATAGGCGTCTAATGAGTGGAGAGGTCAGGGATAATGCTAAATATTCTACAGTGCATAGGACAGCCTCCCACAAAGAATGATCTGGGCAAAAGTATCAATAGAGGACCCTGGCCCTAAGGTCTGTCCGTATTAATTAATACATAACCATTTAATTAGTTAATAAAGTCTTAAATTGATGTATAATATATATCCCATGTCACCGACGTCCATATTAAGATGTAGAACATTTCCAGCGCTCAGTGCTTTCTTGTACCCTCTTCCAGTTGATACCCATTCCCCCTTAGAAATCATTACCCTGATTTCTGTCATCATAGATGACTTTTGCTTGTGCCTGAACCTTATATAAATAGAATCATACAGTATGCACTCTTTTGTGTCTGACTTCTTTTACTCAACATTGTGTTTGGGAGGTTTATTTGTGGTGTTGCATACAGCAGAAACTTGCCCTTTTTTATTGTTGTAGCATGTATATCATAATTTAGTTATCCATTTACTGCTGATGGGCTTTGTGTTGTTACAAAGTTGTGATTAATATGAATAAAAGTGTTATGGACATTTTTGTGTATCTCTTTTGGTAGACGTAGGCTATCATTTGTATTGCATATATGCCTAGGAGCTCTACATTCTTGTTAGTGTGTAATATTGTTAGTTTTTACATTTTAGCCATTCTTGTGGGGAATGTATTTGTATCTCATGGAGGTTTGAATTTGCATTTTGCAGATGAGTAATGATGTGCTAAGCACCTTTTCATATGCATTGGCCATTTGGATGTTATCTTTTGTGAAGTGCTTGTTCGGGTCTTTTGCCCATTAAAAAAATTGTCTTATGATTTGTAGAAGTTCTTTAAATATTCTGGATATGTGTCCTTTTTCAGATATATATATTGCAAATGTATTTTTCTAGTTTGTTGCTTGCCTTTTCATTCTCTTTTGAGAGACAGAAGCTCTTAACGAAATACAATTTATTAGTCTTCTATTATAGTTAGTGCTTTTGTATCCTTTCTAGGAAATCATTGGTTATCCTAAACACCTGAGGTCTTTGGATGCTCAGGTTTCTGTTAGCTCAGCCCTTTGTAGTGAACCAGATTTATTTAAAGATATTATGGCTTTTTTTGTTTGTTTTAGTCTAATCCACATGGTTTATATTGGACACTAAGCCTATGTGAGAGCTGGGAGTAGTGCATGCCTATGATCCTAGCTACTGGGCTGAAGTGGGAGGATGGTTTGAGCTCAAGAGTGTGAGGCCAGCCTGGGCAACATAGTGGGACCCTGTCCTTAGGAAAATAAAGCCTATATGAGTATCAGATTAATATTTATATATGTATTACATATATGCATTAGAAGAGAAGTCCTTTTACTTGTTAAGTTGAGCTAGGCAGTTGGTTGGTTAATATTTTCGTTAAAGCAGGGTATCAGAAAGGATACGTTTCCTAAACATTTTAAGCTAACCTTTTGCTAGGCTTTTGGGGTAGGTCCACATCAAGGCTGTTTCTTTCCATATGGGTGCATTAGTGACAGTGGAGACTCTTCGGTTTTTTGACTGTATCATACCTTAAAAGTACCTTTAGTGTTAGTGAGAATGTAAAGACACTTGTGAATTGGTTAGAGTTCAAAGTCATCCTAAAGTTTTATAATTTTTCCTCATGTTATTTTATGATTGTTTTGTCTGCACTTGATTTGACAATTTCTCATTTTAGTGAATTAAAAAAAGTATATATTTTAAAAATTTTATTTATGTTCCCAGGCTGGACTTGAACTCCTAGGCTCAGGTGATCCTCCTGCCTCAGTCTCCCAGGCAGCTGGGACCACAGGCCTGTCCCACGGCACTTGGCTTGGTGAATTTTTTGTTTTGTGTCCTGTAAGACTTTTTCTTTAACTCCAAATTTATTAGCTTACATATATTTAATTACATAAATATAATTATAATGGTTGTATAGTAAGCACAAATAGGACTGGGGGGACACACACAGTAGACTTATAAGCATAGGGTTCAACTCAGGACAGAGATGCCTAGGCGTACGGAGTGGGGGCCCCTAGCTAACCATAGCCAGTGGGCTGTGGGCACATGGAACATGCATGATTTACAGAGGCAGTAGAGAGTGAGGTTTAATTCATCAGCTTATTTAGAGGATGATGGATGAAGGTTCTCCAGTTCTCATTGAGCTGTGTAGTTGGAAAGATAGGATGGAAGGGAGGGAAAACCAGATATTTTGATCTTTCTGATCAGTTACATAGAATCTCTACCTTCTCTAACTGAAGAAAGAATCAGAAGCAGATGAAAGAGTAGTCATATATTTAACTAGGGAAAGCATTTATATATTCATGTTTACATTTTTCCCAGAGAGTACTTCATTTTAAAATTTGAAACAGTGGCTTGGGATTAGAGAGAGGAATCTAACACCTATAAAAGGTTATATAGGAGTACATTTCCAGTGTAGTTATATAAAGGACTTTACGGATCGTATTTCGAAAGAAAAAATATACCTTTAGATCAGAGCATTATTAGGTCCAGCCTGGGATCATAAACCCTGGGAAAAAGGACTGGGGATTTGTGAGTTCTTGTTAGGTCTTGCTTGTTAGTATCTCCAGACATCCTGTACTAACATGCCAAAATCCACCCCATAAGTTCTGTTGGAAAGCGATCTGCTGCCAGTTTGAAGCTGCCTATTGCTTAATAAAGTCTAGCAGTTTCTATATGTTTTCTGCAGAAACTGAATAAATATGGCAAGGTAGAATCTGTATTTAATTTTGGATCTGCTAACATCTTTTACTTAAAAGTTGGAAGCAATTTTTGCATGCAGCTGTAATTTCATGTGAATCGTATTTTTAAATATTGTAGGACAAATCTTGTAAGAATTTAAAATGGAACATCTTTGCTAACACTTATATTAATCTTTTTATCAAAGCTTGGAAAGAACCCTATTAAATAGGAGGAGTAGGTATTTTAAATAACATTTCAGAATGTTAGACTGTCTACTTTCTTTTAATAAATCACAATAGAGGCCAGGTGCCATGGATCACACTGTAATCCCAGAACTTTGGGAATATAAGGCAGAAAGATCACTAATATATTTTTATTTTTGTTTTCGTAGAGACGGGGTCTTGCTGTGTTGCCCAGGCTGGTCTTGAACTCTTGGGCATGGTGGCACACCTATAGTCCCAGGCTCCCAGGGGGCTGAGGTAGGTAGATTGTTTGAGCCTGGAAGGTGGAGGCTGCAGTGAGCCATGATCATGCCACTGCACTTCAGCCTAAGCAAGAGAGCAAGACTTTGTCTCAATAAATAAATAAATAAATAAAGTAGAGATTTCTTACAGGATGGATTATTAGAAATAATTGTATTTTACAGAATATTCCTTTTATTTTCATGTTTGCTTCTTTTATTATTGGCAATGCCAGGTAACAGGATCCACATATGATTTTTCTTGTTCGATATTATTAAATAAGAATTTTTTTTTTTGTTTTTTTTTTTTTTTTTTTTTTTTAGACAGAGTCTGGCTCTGTCCCCCAGGCTAGATGGCAGTGGCACTGTCATGGTTCACTGCAACCTCTGCCTCTCGAGTTCAAGAGAGTCTCTCACCTCAGCCTCCTGAGTAGCTGGGATTACAGGCACGCGCCACCACGCCTGGCTAATTTTTGTATTTTTAGTAGAGACGGGCCATGTTGACTAGGCTGGTCTTGAACACCTGACCTCAAGTGATTCACCCACCTTGGCCTCTCAAAGTGCTAGGATTACAAGTGTGAGCCACCACACTCAGCCAAGAATCTTTTTAAAATAGAAAATGTTTTCTCTCCCTAGTGGAAGTGTGTGTGTGTATATATATATACATACACACACAAACACATATATCTAATAATTAATATTTTTAAGGAGATTGAATAACTTGGTTAAATGTGTCTGAGTGGAACTATTTGGCAGTATTTTTGAAGAAGAAAACATGATTTGGTGAAAAATTCAGATTTAAGTTTTGATTGTATAATTTTACTATTGTATTAAAAATAAAGGCTATGATACATGAAATATATTGCTTGTTTGAGATCCTTTGGAAATTTGAAGTCAGAAACACCTTGTTAAACTAAACATATTAGGTAAACTCTAATGTGCTGCTCAGTGCTTGAGGAAACTTGAAAGCAAGAAAAATGCTACCTAAAAATCTTATTTACTATTTATAGAGTAATATAATATAAAATTTAATTAATTCAAGAATTATGTATTATGACTGATTTGCCAGAAATGTTAGAAATATGAAGAATAAACCTCACAGAAGCTGACAGGAATTTTAATGCATTTGAAAATGATTTTCTTGAAATTTTGCTTATTTTTGACAGAAAAGACTAAAACCTGCCATTGCCAACATTTTTATAAATGTAATTTTATGGGTTTATTAAACCTGTATTTATTGAGTCCCTGCTTTACATCACAGTGACCGTAGTTGCCATTCATTTCTTTTGATTGTTTTCCTTGTTTTTCTTCATTATGATGTAGTGTCAGAATTTCCGTTTTCCTCCAGAGGTGTACTTCATTTAGTATAATGGCAACATTCCTGATACATGTATGTTTCAGACGTTACTGTTGCCTTTTCATTTGCTTTATACTTTGAAAAAAAGCCCTTTAGTGTTAAGTCTTTTGATAGCACCTTTGACATTTATTTAGGTTTTATCACACCTGTAAGATACATGCAGATATGTTATCTGGCTTTTTTTCCAGGCAATTACAAATAGAAAAGATGAAATTGGTAACTTTGACCTCTTTTTATAAGTGTATAACACTGTGATCAATACTCTAATTTTCCTCCTGGAGCATCGGTTTGTAACAATATGCAGAGAATATTGCCAGCCAGGTAAGCCCACCAGAACCTAATTGTCTGGAGTTTTTATTGAGGCTTCCTTATATAGGCATGATTAATTGAGTCATTAGACATATGGTTGAACTCAATCTTCAGCCCTTCCCACCTCCCCAAAGATCAGGCTGATAGCACCTGGTGGCCCCAAGCCCCACTTTTAATCACATGGTTGGTCTTTCTAGTTTGGCCATTTTCCAATCTCAGTTCTCTTAATAGCATATATGATCTAGGGCCCACTGTGAGCCCCCTCATTAGCATAAACTATCAAGTATAGTTTGGGGGCCCCATCATGAATAACAAAGATACTCCTATCAATAGGAAGAGTCCAAGGATTTAGAAGTTACCACTCAGGAGCTAGGACAAAGGCCAGCCAGAATCTTATCAAGCATCCTTCTATTTCCCTCAAAAGTATAGTATGTCTTATTTTATTAGGTGCCTTCAGAATTGAACTATGTACCATTTCTTTACCGTATTTGCATTGCAGTGCGCATGAAGAGCTCTTAATTCAGAACTTTTCTCTGCCACTAATTATGTGGTTTGGGTAAATCACTTAACTTGTTTGAGACTCACTTTTCTTGTCCATAAGATGGAGTGAATAGTACCTACTTGTTAGAGCGAGAAAAAGTGCCTCACAGTGTCTGCGCATAAAAGGTGGTCTATAAAATAATAACTATTATTATTATGTGTATCTTTTTCTTGTAATCAAATGCTGTATTGAGAGTCAGTAGATAATTTTTTTCTGTTACTTTTTAAGCATATATTCTAGGACTTTTCATTTAACTCGGCTATTTATAATATAGATATGTAATATTACATATTTTGTCAAATATATGACATACATGTTAATATTTATAATACTTTTTTATTATACTTTAAGTTCTAGGGTACATGTGCACAATGTGCAGATTTGTTACATATGTATAATACATATTTTGAGTGAGACTCCATCTCTACAAAAAATAAAAAATGTAGCCAGGCATGGTGGTGCAAGCCTGTGGTTTTAGCTACTTGGGAGGCTGAGTTGGGAGGATTCCTTGAGCCCAGGAGTTTGAGGATGTAGTGAGCTATGATTGCACCACTGCATTCCAGCCTGGGTGACAGAACAAGTTCCTGTCTCAAAATAAAAAACTCCAAAAACTGTTGTATGTATATTTATATGTGCTCTATATTATAATTTATATACCTATATATTATATATAATGTGTTATATAAATATGATATTTGTAATGAATATAATATGCATTAAATATATTCATGCAATATGTATTTTATATATGTGTATATAGTAAAAGAAGAGTTTAACCAAAAAACTGATAATATAATTGTTTTGACACTTGGCTGTTTCCTGTGAAGCAAACCAAATAATTATTAGTGTTTAAATTATTGTACTTGAATTAATTTTATATTTTTTGATGACATCTGTAAATTAATTCTTTAGTACAAGATGTAATTTTAAGTAAGTATATTTTTCGGACCATATTTTGACTAGTATTGTGTTTTTTTTCTTTTGACTGATTTCGTTACACCACTTACTTAAGTTTTGACTTTTTTTTGGTTGCTTATATTTTTAAAGTACATATTCATGTTTATCCTTCCTTCCAAGTAAACTCACTCTTTATTATAGGTTCTTTATAATCAGTTTATAATGCTTGGGATTACTCAGTAAATGTTATTGTCTGCCTAGAAATTGGAAATTAGATGAGCTTTTTGCATCTCCTCTATAGTAAATAAAGATACTACCTTGGAGTTTATGACCAAAAATAACCCTAATTAGTATATAAAGCTCCAGGTATCCAGAAACTATGGATATATGACATGAACATATCTTGATAAAACTATGAGCATGTATATAAAACTGTGAGCATATCTTTGTAAAACTTGTCATATTGGTTGACAAAGCTAAATTAAGACACTAATTAAAAATGTGGGAATATAACTTGAAACCTTTATTAACAGTAGCAGTAAAAGCAATAATAATGAGAATTTTACAGAAAATTTATTTTTATTTCATAGTTTTCTAAGAACCTGCCAACTAATTTCGATGACTAAACATTAACCCACATTCCATTGCATAACCATTCCACAGAAGCTTTTACAAATTGCCGTAATTTTCAACAAAGAAGCTGGTGGAAGTTGAAATATACGGTATTAAATCATAAAAAGCTTCAATCCCTGATATATGAGTGATACGGAGGAGTGAAGTAATTATCTGGATCATAGGAGAGAAGATAACAATTTTAGGTGTGGTGACATAGACATGTCATATGAAAGTCTTTTTTTCTCTTTTTAAAGTGTCTGTTTCCAGCTTTTGGTGTGGCTTGTTGTTGTGATGAGGAAGCCTGAGGCGGCCGTCAGGGGATAGTGTGTCGGGGGCCTAGGCCTCTTGCTCAATGTCTTCAGCCAGAGCAGATGGTTTTATTTGATTTATGTGCTGGTATTCTCTCAAAGACATCTTTTGAAAAAAAATTCTCTGAGTTCCAGAACCAGGCTGTTTGGAAACCACTGGCCTAACAGAATGTTTAAGTATTTTTGACATAAGCTGAGCAGTGAAAAATGATACTGGAACATAAATAAGTAGTGGCAGGGGAGAGAGACAGTTCACATGGCAGAGGGAAGATTAATTTTCTCTCCACACACCACAGTGAAAACTGAGAAGAATGTAATACAGTTGTTTCATGCTACCCATATGCTATTTGCTGGAATTATACTGCACTTTAAAAAATTTAGGTAAAATTCTTATAGAGTGAACTATTTTAAATAAAGGAGACGATTCTGTAGCTTTTAGAACATTTGTAATGTTGCGCAGGCATCACCTCTATCTAGTTCCAGAACATTTTCATCACTGTGTTGTACTTTTAAATTTATTTATGGAGTTTATTAGTGCTGTGCTTCTTTCTAAAAAAAAGCTTGGGAGTGGCTTCTCATTAAGGCTATTAATAAAATAGAAATGGAAGATCAGAACCAAGGAAAGGAGAAAGAAGCTAACATGAAATCAACATGTGTTAATGTAGTTTTTATTCAACATCAGGTTTGACACTTAAGCTTTCCAGCAACAGAGCATAAAGGTACATCTGATAAGTTATCCAAGAGCAGAGAATAATTTCAGCTCCTCAGTGGAAACACGTTTTCTTGACACTGAATTCTAAATGAAATTTCTCAGTTGGGACTTGATGTGGCATTGAACGACTGCAGTTTCACAGTGTATACTGAAGAGTTTGTAATATGACTTTTTCTGTAATAACCTTCAATAAAAGCAGATTTTAGAGATAGCAAAACTATAAATATTTGACCTCTACTAGCTTCATCTCAAATTAGTCCATATAATTTTATTTTTTTTTAAACAAACAGGAAAAGTGTGAGATTGCAAGGAAGCCCTTAAGAATGTCCCATCAGCAGGAATTGTGGCCAAGGCAGCATCCTCCGCAGGACCTGAGGGGGTGGGACCAGGTTTTGCCAGGGATATGTTTTGAAGTTAAGGGTGGAATATTATAGATTGAAAGCTAAAATCTTTTTGTATGTTAGGCAATGAAGTGTAGGTGTTACAAAATAAAAACCTCACTGTGCACAAAGATATACAATTGTTGCACGTGGTTACAGGAGTTACTTTTAGTCAATGGACTTGGTGGGTGACAAATGTAGAAATAATTGGAGGATATTTACAGGGAGAAAGTATTTAGTAGATTTGGTAAATTTGTATCAACGGTAGAAGTATGGAAGGATTAAGGTAGATTTTTATTGGTTTTGTACTCCTACTTTCAAGTTGCTGTTCCTAAAGATATTGGTAATTTGGAGTGCAACTAGCAGTTTATGCGAGTTCCAGTTTCATTACATACTTGTAAGCCCTAGGTGTAATTATTAACACTGTTTTTCTAATATAAATGCTGAAAAGGATTCTTATGGTTACTTATCTTTTCATAGATGAGGATACTGAAGGCTGCGATGCTGTAGGGACATCAGATCATAAGCTGACGGGCATGCACAGTGTGTGTGTATGTGTGTGTGTATATATATATATGTGTGTGTGTGTGTGTATACAGGCCACTGACCGGTACTGTTTATATATATATATGTATGCACACACACATATATGTGTATTATATACACACATACACACACACACACATTAAACAGACACACATATAAACAGACACATACACATTAAACACACATGTATAAACAGTACCGGTCAGTGGCCTGTTAGGACCTGGGCGGCACAGCAGGAGGTGAGCGGCAGGTGAGGTAGCAAACCTTTATCTGTATGTACAGCCACTCCCTGTCTCTCACATTACTGCCTGAGCTCCACCTCCTGTCAGATCAGCAGCAGCATTAGATTCTCATAGGAGCAAGAACCCTACTGGGAACTGTGCATGCGAGGGATCTAAGTTGCAGGCTCTTTATGAAAATCTAATGCTTGATGATCTGTCACTGTCTCCCATCACCCCTAGATAGGGCTGTTTAGTTGCAAAAAAAGCAGCTCAGGCTTCCCACTGATTCTGTATTATGGTGGGTTGTATTATTATTTCATTGTATATTAAAATGTAATAATAATAGAAATAAAGTGCACAATAAATGCAGTGCTCTTGAATCATCCCAAAACCAGTCCACAGAAAAAGTATCTTCCATGAAACCTCTTTCTGGTGCCAAAAATGTTGGGGACTGCTGTTCTATAGTGACTACTTTAATCACTCTTGTATTCATGCTGTCTCCTACAGGGTCTTGATTGGAGTAAATACTTAATAAAAGTTTATTGAATGAATGAACAAATGAATGAGCTGGGACAGAGGTCTCTTTCTTTCAAGTTGGATGCAGTGTATACATTGCATTTATGTGAAAATTTGTTTCCCATGTTTTAAAAAACACTTTATGGGGAGGCCAAGGTGGGCAGATCACCTGAGGTCGGGAGTTTGACACCAGCCTGACCAACGTGGAGAAACCCTGTCTCTACTAAAAATACGAAAAATTAGCCAGACGTGGTGGTGCACTCCTGTAATCCCAGCTACTTGGGAGGCTGAGGTGGGAGAATTGCTTGAACCCGTTAGGTGGAGGTTTCAGTGAGCCAATATCGCACCATTGCACTCCAGCCTGGGTAACAAGAGTGAAACTCCGTCTCAAAAAAAACAACAAAAACAACAACAAAAAACACAACATCAACAAAAACTCACTTTATGCTCTATAGTGAACACATTAATTAAAATGAGTATTTTATATGGTGTTTGGTTAAATAGATGAATGGCTAAAAAATCTAAGCTCTAAAGCATGTGAAATGAGTAGACTTATTGAAAAAGAAACTTACTGAAAAAGAAACAAAATATTTTGGCAATGAGAAAGTAAATTAATATATACAAATAGGCAGTTTTCTGTAATTGATCTAATATACTTCCCCAGGTCATGTTTAGTAAATAATAAACTTCAGCAACTGCTTCTTTAAAAATGAATGAAAGAAGTCTTTGAAATTATAGCAGATTATGTGAAATTTTATAAAAGCTGTTCCAGTTATTGCCTCCTAAAATGTGACAGTGACACTCATAGCACAGCTTTTGAAATTCACATACACAAAGGAGAGAATCAGATATATGCATTCACATATTTGAATTATATATGTATATAATTATATACATATCTGATTATAATTATATATCAATCACACTTATATTACCTAATATTAACACATATAATACTAACGTGTTGTATACAGTAATCCCCCCGTGTCCTCATGGATACGCTCTAGGACCCCCAGTGGATGCCTAAAACTGCAATATTATTGAATATTATTGAACCATATGTGTATGTGTATACATATATATACACACACTATATATGTATTGAACCATATGTGTGTATACACACACACACAATTTTTTTTCCCATACATACATACCTATGATAAAGTTTATGTTAGGCACAGTAAAAGATTAACAATAACAACTAACAATAACATTGAACAATTGTAACAGTATACTGTAATAAAAGATAGGTGACTGTGGTCTCTCTCTCAAAATATCTTATTGTATGCAAAATTTTTGGACCATGCTTGACTGCAGGTAACTGAAACCTGAAAGTGAAACTGCACATAAGTGTAGACTACTGTAACACGGTCTTTAAACTTAAAGTGCCCTCCCCGCCTCACACACACACACACACACGCACACACACGGAGTTTTAACATACATAGCTTTTTGTTTTTTTTTGAGATGGAGTCTTGCTCTGTTGCCCAGGCTGCTGGAGTGCAGTGGTGTGATCTTGGCTCATTGCAGCCTCCGCTTCTTGGGTTCAAGCTATTCTCCTGCCTCAGCCTCCCGAGTAACTGGGATTACAGGCGCACACCACCATGTGTGGCTACTGTTTTGTATTTTTGGTAGAGATCGTTTCACCATGTTGGCCAGGCTGGTCTTGAACTCTTGACCTCAAGCGATCCACTTGTCTTGGCCTCCCAAAGTGCTGGGATTATAGGTGTGAGCCATCGTGCCCAGCCAAATGTACATAGTTTTAAAATGTGTACGTTTAAATGTGTATTTTTAACGTTCTGTAGTCCTTTGGGAGTAGATTGCCAGTGGTTCTGCGGTGTCCTATCATTTGATGATTCCAAATAAATGAACTCTGATACATTTTATATTGTTTTGTGTGGATACATAAACAATATAAATTGAATGTTGCATTAGTTAGGGGTTATTGTAGGGAACTGATACCACTCTGGTTTTTTGAATCAGAAGAGATTTATTCCAAGCAATTGCAAAATTGATGGAAGAGCTTGAAGAGTGGTAAAATTAGGGGCTGGCATTAGTTGCTAGCATTTGTTGTTTCACCACTGAAGTTGTGATGAAGAGTTCTGGAAGATTCTGTGTGGAAAGCAAAAGGGAATGAACTTCCATGTCTCAAGTGGAGAGGATTCCAGGTGGCAGAGCAGGGACCTTTTCAAATACGTTTGAAAAGGAAAGGCCAGTGCTAGCCAGGCAGACACCAGATCCAGGATTGTACCAGGCGTGTGTGTGTATGTATTGTCTCGAACTCCCAACCTCAGGTGATCCACCCGTCTCGGCCTCCCAAAGTGCTGGGATTACAGGCGTGAGCCACCGCGCCCAGCTGTGTGTATGTGCACACACGTGTGTGTGCATGTATATTCTGGAGAAAGTTATTTAAGGTCTTTGTTCTTGAGGTTTCTTTGGAGGTGGCAAGATTACAGGTAAGAAGCAATTTAAGAACATTGACAATAGAAGTAGAAATTGAAATCCAGAAGGAACTTTAGAAATAGTCAACTCTCATTCCCTGTCTTCACAGATGAAATAACTATCACAGGAGTGTGATGATTTTTCTCGAGGTCACGTAATAGAGGCCTGGGCTGAGAACAGTGTATGTGCAGAGAATCTTTCTGGGCCTCACCAACTGGCCCTGACATTATAAAAGATCATTTATTTAGACAACAATTAAGATCAATAGTATAGTGAGTTTCTGCAAAAATAGTCATAGTAACTTGATCTGATTATAAAAATACAAACACAACAAGGTTTGTTTCTGATTTAAGACTATGAAGTGTCCAGAAGTGTATAGATTGTTTACAGATTAAGTGCTACTAAATTGGGTGCCCTCTTTATCCTGCAATAAAGGTGTGAGTCAGCAATTTACCTCTATTTCATTAATTCTTAAATGCACATTTTGTTTTCACCTTTTAATATAGCCACAGTCTGAATGTGTCTTAGAATGTATGGCTCCCTGGATTTGGTAAAAAACAATAATTGTTGGCTCATGCCTGTAATCCCAGCATTTTGGGAGGCCGAGGCAGGCGGATCACTTGAGGTCAGGAGTTCGAGACCAGCCTGGCTAAGATAATGAGACCCCATTCCTACTAAGAATACAAAAATTAGCCAGGTGTGGTGGTGTGCACCTGTAATTCCAGCTACTCAGGAGGCTGAGACAGGAGAATCACTTGAACCCAGGAGGCAGAGGTTGCAGTGAGCTGAGATCACGCCACTGCACTCCAGCCTGGGTGACAGAGCAAGACTCCATCTAAAAAACAAACAAACAAACAAACAGTAATTGTAGGAGAGTCTACTGAAGTGGTTCTCATAGGAACTGTAACTTAAAGTTATCTGAAATAACTTTTTAAAAACAAAAATGTCTAGGCTGTGACTCAGGCTTGTTGAATCGGCAATCATCAGATTATGAATGTGATAGTAAAGTGTTTTCCAGCAATATTTCACAACTTTTCATCTGCTTACTTTTTTTAGGGAGTAGCGTGAATGGTAAATTCCGTTTAGACTTGAAACATTTTCTGTCTTAAATCAATGTGTGTCACATGTTGGTAAATTGTAAGCTTTGCCACTATGAATTTTTTTCTTTCCTTTTATACCAGCAACATATAACAAATTAGTTGAAACTAATATTACCACTGCTACATTTTACTGCCGGTGAGATTGTTGGTTTTAGTGCTCTAGGACCTTATTTTATAGAAGATTTTACAGTTTAGAAAGTATTTTGCATATACGATCTCAGTGGATTCTTAGAGTAGTTTCTGAGGAAAATACAACAACAGATAATGTTATATTTTTGGTGCAAATGAGAAAATAATGTGCTCAAGGTCTATAGCTAATTCGTATTTGAGTATCTACAACAAGCCCAGTGTGTCATGTAGACAAGGAAATGTGCTATTCTAGATATTTTAAGACATTAATTATTCAATAACCACTTGAGTATTTTTGAGAATAGTTCCATGTACTGTTCTATGTGTTGTATGGAAGAGAGTGATGTACAGTATATACACATAGATTATTTAAATTTCTGTTAATATGTAAAACGAAGAGATAGCAGTTACCTGTGTGATTATCTTCTCTGGTGTCTGCATGATATTATGAGAAAATTCCAGTTTCGGTGTAGTATGAGGAAAAAGCGTGGGCTTTAGGGTTCATATCATCCTGGGGCTAACACTTAACTCTTCCAGTGGTTAAGTGTCTGTGACCTTGGGCGACTGACTTTTTTGGGGGATGTTATTTGGAAAATTGAGATGAATGTATCTATTCATATAGATTTTATGAGGGTAAATGAGGTAATGTGCATAAAATGCCTAGAAAACTGGCTGGCCCATAGTAAGCAATTAATAAATGATAGCCATTAATATCATTTTTTCCAATATTGAAATAAAAAGTAGAGAAATATAGACCCATGAGTCATGATAAATTTATATTATAAAATAAAATATTAACACACCACCAACGCAGAAGTTGAAATACAGGTTTATGAACAAACATCCAGACTGCAGTGATAAATGATCAACCCCAGAGCCAGGGGTATTTTCTTTTATTTATTCGTTGTCCTTTGAGTTGTTTTGTAAGTCTTAAGGTAGATTACAGAAAAGCTGGAGAATGTACCGTATTTGTTTTAAATCCGGGATTCCAGATTTCATCAGGGTGTGCAGTAACACAAAAAGACATGAAACATGAACAACACTGTCTTACTTATAATGTGAAATTAGTAAACTTTTGATCAACTTGTTTTTCCCATTCCCTTGGACTTTATTATTATCTTATCTAGATTATGATCTCACAGCATTTAATTTTTTACTAAAGAGTTAGAGGCCAGGCAGCCCTTTGGGAGGCCAAAGAGGGGCGATTGCTCAGAGCCGGGAGTTTTGAGATCAGCCTGGGCAGCAAAACAAGACTCTACAAAAATACCTAAACGAACCGAGCATGGTGGTGAGTGCCCGTAGTCCCAGCTATTCAGGAGGCTGAGGTGGAAGGATCTCTTGAGCTCAGGAGTTCAAAGTTATAGTGAGCTATGATGACACACTGCACTCCCGCTTTGGCAACAGAACAAGACTATCTTAAAAAAGAAGAAAGAAGAATTGTATCATTTGCTTCCTACAGGTGCATTTTTCTGCCTTTTCCTCCACAACTAAATATATGTTCTTTAGCTTTGGGGTATGTCCAATATCAGCAGTTACTTTGCCTTTGTCCTCTGTTACCCTAGCATTTACAGCTTTTTTTTTTTTTTCCAGATGCTTATTTTTTTCTACTATCTGCTTATAAAATGCTTTAAGAAGACTGTGAAAGTTATCCTGTTGTCACATCTGTATCTTTTTCTGATTTCCTAGTACTTGGATTTCAAAGTAGCTGGTAGTCCTAAGTGCTTGGCAAGGTAGCTGGAAGAACATGTTAAACATTCATCTTGGCTTTTCCTGGTCTCTGCAGTTGCGATAGCTGTGATTCTGAGTAGGGACAGGGCTTGGCGGCAGATACAGGACAGTGTTCTCAGGGGAATCTGTTGCCCCTTTAAGGTGAAGGAAAGCAATGTTGACTGGAAAAAGTCTCTCTGTTAGTTTGGATTGACATTCTTCCTTTTTCCCTCTTTGAGAATCATGGATGTAGAGACAGGGAAGGTGGCACACCTCCTCTGACTGCCGCGTCAGCTGTAGCTTCTGCTTTAGACCGGTGCCTGGAAGGCTGTGTTTGATAGGTGTTTTATTCTCTGCTAGGGAATCCCAGTCCCCCTGTATTTTCCGGACATGTTATGATGAGAACTCATCCAGTTTCCCTGATCTTACCCACACTTGGCAGTGTGCTTTGATTTAGATATAATTAAATTTTTGCATTATTTAATGCTATATTGAGTACTTTCAGAGGATTATAACAAAAATATTCAAACACTTGAAATGAGATATCTGGTCAGTCTAGGTACTTTTGTGTTTCTGATTCTTATTTTATGTCCAGAAACTCTGTGACAAATCTTGCCTTTTCATTCTTGATAGCCTAACCGCTACAGGGAAAAAGTAGTTATACAGTTATTTGTCAGTGACATGTCCTAGCCGCTGTTGGCATTCACTTTTGCATCTAGCTGCATCCAGCTGGGCACCTCTAAACTGACATAACTAATTACTTGCCTAAGCCCAGAGGAGCTACAATAAACTTCATAAAATAAACAGAGCAATGATGCACGTAGCAGTTTATCACCTCTGGTGCCTTTCTTCAGATTAAGTGGTGATTCTGTTTTTAGCATAGACGAGGCAGAGAGAAGAGGCACAGACAGGACATGGAGTTTGGACAGTTTCTGTTTTTTTTGCTCTGTTACTCGCTGACCCTTCCCTTCCCTTCCCCTTCCCCTTCCCTTTCCTCTTCCCCTCCCCCCCCACCCTCGACCTAGTCTCACTCTGTTGCCACACTGGAGTGCAGTGGCATGATCTTGGCTCACTGCAACCTGTGCCTCCTGGGTTCAAGTGATTTTCCTGCCTCAGCCTCCCAAGTAGCTGGGATTACAGGTGCATACCACCACGCCCAGCTAATTTTTGTATTTTTAGTAGAGACAGAGTTTCACCATGTTGACCAAGATGGTCTCGATCTCTTGACCTAGTGATCTGCCTGCCTTGGCCTCCCAAAATGTTTTTTTTTCCCTACCAAATCATTCACACTCAAATTTAAATTTAAATGTTAGTTTTAGATTATTTGATTCCAGAACCAAATTTAAGTGATTTTAAATTTGTTTTCTATTTTGGGATATTCATTGCATTGTTTTATTTCATTATTGTTGATTATTAGAATCTTAAAAATAATCATCTTAATAAACCTCACTAATGCTTATTGAGAACTGGTTATTTGCTAGATTCTGATCTGAACACTTAAAATTTAGTTTTAAAATGATTCTGTGGTAAGTTTTGGTATTAGCCCTATTTCACAGATGAAGAAACTGAGGTTTTAAGAGGTTAACTGTAAAAGAGCATTTGCCAGAAACTAACTAAATACCACTCCCTCCTCTTTGAGACATAATATTTTTCTTTTGAGGTTACCCTATATTATTGAGGAAGTTAAAAAGAGTACATACATAGTATATATCATGGTGTTTATAAATTGCCCAAATGTTTTCTGAAACCATTATTTGAGTAACTCTGAAATGGAAATTATGATTACTCATTGTTAATTAATTAAGTGCTTTAAGCTTAGTTCTCTTCAGCACATGAATTGAGTATAAACATTGAGTGCAGCTACGCCACACCATTGGATACAAAGAAGTGTTACAGAGTCTAATTTGTCTTCTCAGAGGGAAAACAGACATGTATACAATTAAGTTGTAATGTGGATCAGACTGTGATGGTTGCTGTAATTCGGAGTTGGGGAACTGTAATGGGAACAGAGAGAATGAAGTTACTGATTTTACTGGCAGGATTGGGGAGGGCTGAAGTGTTGTCATTCTGTTTCTGAGTTAACTGATCCTGTTAGATCATGCAGTTTTAAATTGGTTCAAATTTTTGTGACTCCTTAGTTTTCCAACTCTATAGGTACTATATGCAATCTATACATATGGTGCATAGACATTCCTGGGCTATGGAAGATAAGGAATCCTATTTTTAGATTTTAAAAGTAATCTTTTTAGAGATACTAAAAACATAGTGCTTTTAAGTTATTTATGGGGGGAAAGCTCTTTGAATTTTGTTTGGTAAAAATGCAATTTCCTTTTTAATTTTTCGAGATTGATTAGATGTTTGAAAAGGATACACATAATAATTGGGTTTCTTTTTTTTGGTTCCTGCCCTAGAAGATACGGTTTCCAGATGAGTCCCTTAAATTAGAAAGCTGCTTACATTGTATACATTTTACAGGTTTTTAAATAGAATTCTATAGTTTCATATATTTCAAAGGCACTAATCATGTCTTGTTCTCCCCACTCCCCTCCTTTTTTTTTTTTTTTTTTTTTTTTTTTTTAAAGACAGAGTCTCACACTGTTGCCCAGTCTGGAGTGCAGTGGTGCGATCTCGGCTCACTGCAACCTCCGCCTCCTAGGTTAAAGCGATTCTCCTGCCTCAGCCTCCCAAGTGGCTGGGATTACAGGTGCCCGCCACCACGCCCAGCTAATTTTTTTGTATTTTTAGTAGAGACGGTGTTTCACTGTGTTGGGCAGGCTGGTCTCAAACTACTGACCTCATGATCCGCCTGCCTTGGCCTCCCAAAGTGTTGGGATTATAGGCGTGAGTCACTGCACCTGGCCTGTCCTCTTTTTTAAAAAAATCACATAGCATTTAGCACAGCACCAGCCTGAAAGAAGGTAAATGTTCACTGAATGTTTGTAAATTAATATTAAAATATGGTGATGGTCTGGTGCAGTGGCTCACATTTGTAATCCCAGCGGTTTGGGAGGCTGAGGCAGGAGAATCTCTTGAGGCCAGGAGTTTGAAACCAGCCTGGACAACATAGTGAGACCCTATCTCTACAGAAAAAAATAAAACAAACTAGCTGGGTGTGGTGGTACATGCCTGTAGCCCTATCTACTTGGGGGGCTAACCTGGGGGGATCCCTTCAGCCTAGGAGTTCAAGGTTACAATGAGCCATGATCACACCACTGCATGCCAGCCTGGGCAACACAGTGAGACCCTATCTGTATAATTTCTTTTAATAGTAAGAATAAATATGGTGATATAAACACAGAGCCCTTAACAATTGGTTCCCTCTTCAATATGTATTCCTTCATGTTCAGTCTAGTCTTGATGTCCTTCACAGCTCAGACAGTTTTTTTTTCCCTTCTAAAATTTAACTGTGTCAATTACTTCACTGCTTAAAACTCTCCTCTGCTTTCTCTTTGCTTGAAGGATAAAGTCCAGTTTTGTGCCTGGCTTGCTGCCCACTTCATGATATAATCTGGTCTAGCTTAGCCTCAGACTTCTGCAGGGTTCTGCTCCCCCTTTGAAGAGTTAGCCATTTCATTTTATACAATCCACCCCTAGTTGAAACAGGCTTCTTCTCCTTCTTCCTCTTCCTTCTTCCTTCTTCCTTCCTCCTTCCTCCTTCCTCCTCCTCCTCCTCCTTCTTCTTCTTTATTTCTTCTTCTCTTCCTCCTCCAATTATAACACATAACACATTATTCTGTTTGTTGACTTGTATGTCTCTTTGGAATTACGTAAAGGTGGGACTTCTGCCTTCATATATTTATAGTATTCGTCTTTTTAATTACCAGTGCCTGACACATAGTGTATCAAAAAATGCTTGTCCAATGATTGTGTTCTGTCCTCAGAGTCCTGCAAAATTATTATGCTCATTAAGTGTAAAGAATCTTTTCATAAAAGGTACTGTTTATAGTCAGATGTTAATGAAACATTTCTTATATTTTAAGTTGTTTGAAATATTGCATATATACCAGTTAATTTTCTTTTCTTTCTTTCTTTTTTTTTTTTTTTTTGAGATGGAGTCTCACTCTGTCACACAGGCTGGAGTGCAGTGGCGTGATCTCGGCTCGCTGCAACCTCCGCCTCCCCGGTTCAAGTGATTCTCCTGCCTCAGCCTCCTGAGTAGCTGGGATTACAGGCTCGTGCCACCAATGCCTGGCTAATTTTTGTATTTTTTTTTTCTTTTTTTGAGACAGAGTCTTGCGCTGTCGCTCAGGCTGGAGTGCAGTGGCCGGATCTCAGCTCACTGCAAGCTCCGCCTCCCGGGTTCACGCCATTCTCCTGCCTCAGCCTCCCGAGTAGCTGGGACTACAGGCGCCCGCCACCTCGCCCGGCTAGTTTTTTTGTATTTTTTTAGTAGAGACGGGGTTTCACCGTGTTAGCCAGGATGGTCTCTATCTCCTGACCTCGTGACCCGCCCGTCTCGGCCTCCCAAAGTGCTGGGATTACAGGCTTGAGCCACGGCGCCCGGCCAATTTTTGTATTTTTTTTTAGTAGAGACAGGGTTTTACCATCCAGACTGCGCCACTGTACTCCAGCCTGGGTGACAGAGTGAGACTGTCTCAAAACAACAGTGACAACAACAAAAACCTTGCCAGTTTTTCTAAACATTGGGTACAACAAAACTAGTAATTGAAATGAAGAAGCATAGATTGAGGAATATATTCTAAGCAAGAATAAGTGAGTTATTTAGCTACTTATATGAAGATTTGAACATAGTGGTTTACAATTTCCGTTAAATACTCTGGATAGCAAACAGTCTTATTGTTTTGTGTAATTAGTACAGTATCTCTGAGTGAACATGTGATTTGCATTGGAGAAAGAACACAAGTTTAAAAAAGCAAGCATATTATTAGGCTTACTGAATAGTAAGCAGCATATTCAGGCAGATGATAAAATATTACATTTAAATTGTGAAAAGTAAAAGTTATGAATTTTATCACAACACTTGGCCTTAAATGAATCAAAATCAACATAAATAGAATTAAAAAACTTTATATACGAAGTGTAGCATAAGGAAATTTAGATGTGGCAAATTTTACTTAAAGTTGCCATCAATAAACTGGAATTACCTCTTGGATGAGGAACAAGGCAGTTTTTTGGGAGATTTTGTCTATGGCAAACACGTTTATAGAACTTCTAAAGGGAAGCATTAATAGTGATGTTGCTTGAGCTTATCTTCAGCTGCAGAAGCTCAGCTCTTTGCTCTCAAAATATATGGTCCACATAATACTGTACAAAATATTTGGCACTAAAATAATGTAGCTTTCCACCTAAATTACCTTAAACAGGAAATACTTTTATCTCCTGTCATATCAAGATATTTGGCACTAAAATCATGTAGCTTTCCACTTAAATTACCTTAAACAGGAAATACTTTTATCTCATATCATATGCCCTTTTGAATACATAGATTCGTATCTGTAGGAAACTATTTCTGAGTTTTCTAAAATACGAATCTAAGAGACTTGTAGCCTGTTTATCTATAGACAATGAGGTCGACATTAATCTGCTTTAAAAAATAAGTGAAGAGACACACCATGTTTCTGCATGAAAATTCTTAATATTATAAAAGTTTTCCATAATATTTTACTATTTATAACTTGAATTCTCAGTGTGTTATGGCCTTGCATGGTCTCTTCTTTTAGATCTATCATTGTTATAGAATGTAGCCACAGGTTTGCTGGCTAGACTTTCTAAAACTGACTTCCAAGTGCTTTAGAGGACATTGATTGGATTTACCCCTTTTTATACATCTAGGATAGAGCTCTTCTGTTTTTTTCTATCCTTAGCCATTTACAAGTGACTGGGCTTTTGTTAAGGTGAGTATTTCAGGAGCAGCTAATATTGAAAGGCATATTAATGAAATGTTTCTAGAGAAAATTGAACCATAAGCATTGCTCAAGTGAAACATTTGGAATTGTTTTTAGCGTAGAGATGCTTATTTGCTTTATTGTTTTTATCAGTTATAAGTTTCTAGGAGTTATTAGGAAATGTAATTAACGGTATATGAACAAGAGTAATATGCTTCAAGAGGGAAGCTTGACTAGAAGAATTCAACAGGTGGAAGTTGTCTCTTGAAAGAACAGTTTACCATATCAATTATTGGATATAGCAGAATGAGGAAAAGACGTTTATGACATTGGAAAATTGTAGTGTGATGGGAGAATCTGAAGATTTTATTTTTGCCGTATTTGTGTAGCTTTTTAGTATTTTCTTGGCTAAGAACATTTTCCTCAGTGGTAAGAATTGCAGATCTAAAGGATTTTAAAAAACAGGTTTTTAGTAATACCAGGCAAAACTCTGTACTCTTTTGACAGACCTCAGCCAGCCACCAGAGTTAATGCATCTTCAGATAGTTCACAGTGAATAGCAGCGACTTCTCACTGGGAAGGTCAGGGCACTTAACAGCTTGCTCTGTTTTATAGAGGAATTAGCTGCTACTGGTGAGTTAGCTATTCTCTGAGAGTCAGTTATCCACTGGAGAGCTGCCAAACTTTTAAAGACATCAGCTACTTCTTAGTGTCCCAAATCTCAAAAACTGTATATCGGTGTATTGTAGAGGGGCCAGAAATAGCTCCATTCTCTAAAAAAAAAAAAAATGTTTGTAATGAGAATAGCACTTCAAGGAATTTAACGGAGTAATTTTGCTACCTCTGCTTATACTGTGGACAACTAAAGTAGATTTAAAAACCCTTTCTGTTTTAGAATAAGTTCAGACTTATAGAAACATTGAAAGAATAATATACAAACTCTTACTCCCTTGACTCACATTTTACATTTATTAACATTTTTGCAAAATTTGCCTTATAATTCTCTCAGAATATAGTTCTCCTTCTTACTATAATTTTTTTTGAACAGTTTAAAAATAAGTTGCCGACATGCTGTTGCACTGCCCCCTTAAAGCTTCGTTGGATTTTTCCTGAAAACAAGGACACTGTTAGATAACCACCGTGCTGCCATAAAAATTGGGAAATAAATACCAAACTGTTGTTATCATTTAATCCACAGACCCCATTCAGATTTCTCCAGTGATATCACTAATACCCCTTTAGGCCTAGGATCCGTATCCAATCCATATGTTTATGTTTAAGTCTCTCCTAATCTGGAGTTTTCCTAATCTTTTCTACTCTCTCATTACCTTGACATTTTTGAAGAGCACCAGTTATTTTTGAACAGGCATTTTTAGGATATTTCTCAATTTGGGTTTGGCTAATGTTTTCTCATAGTTAGAGACAAATTATGCATTTTTGGGAGGAATACCACAGAAGTGTGTTCCTATCAGTGCATTTTAGCAGGAGGCATGAGATGTCAATTTGTCCCATTACTGGTGATATTAACTTTTGTCACTTGATTCAGATGGTATCTTCCAAGTTTCTCTAATGTAAGATGAAGAAGAATTTTTCACTTGTCAATTAATAATAAGGATTCTGTGGGGAGATGCTTTTTATGAAACATTTTACCCATTAGTGTCCATTGATGATTCTTGCCCAAATCCATTATTACTATGATGGTTGTGAAATGGTTTCTTAAGACAGAGTCTCACCGTTACCCAGGCTGGAGTGCAGTGGTGCAATCATGGCTCATTGCAGCCTCAGTCTCCTCGGGCTCAGGTGATCCTCCCACCTCAGCCTCCTGAGTAGCTGGGACTACAGGCGTGCACCACCACAACTGCTTAATTTTTGTATTTTTTGTAGAGTTGGGGTTTCACCATGTTGTCCAGGTTAGTCTTGAACTCCTGAGCTTAAGTGATCTGCCTGCTTTGGCCTCTCAAAGTGCTGGGATTACAGGTGTGAGCCACTGCACCCAGCCTGAAATGGTAGTTTTTGATTCCACCATTCCTTCTTCATGAACTAGTTGGCATGTTCATAACATGAACATGTTAGTCCGTTTTCATACTCCTATGAAGAAATACCCGAGACTGGGTAATTTATAAAGAAAAGGTTTAATGGACTCACAGTTCTATATGGCTGGGGAGGCCTCATAATCATGGGTAACGGAAGGTAGGAGCAAAGGCACATTTTACATGGTGGCAGGCAAGAGAGCATGTGCAGGGGAAATGCCCTTTAAAAAAATCATCAGATCTTGTGAGACTTATTCCCTATCATGAGAACAGCATGGGAAAACCTGCCCCCTTGATTCAATTGCCTCCCATGACACATGGGGATTATGGGAGCTACAATCCAACATGAGATTTGGGTGGGGACACAGTCAAATGATATCACCATTGTATATAAAATAGAACTTTATTTTCTTGTCTCTTTGTTTATATCAGTGTGGATTCATGGATTCTTATTTTGGTTAGTGGGCTATAACCAGTCACTGTCATTATTTCCCAGAGTTTGCCAGTGGCAACTCTTTTACACTGACTTCTGTATCTTTTTCCCATTCTGTAGTTATTCTTTGAGCACTTTTGGTACAAAAATGGATTTCAGACTTGTTTTATACTTACCTAGCTTGTCAGTCAGCCATTTTTTCGAGAAACTCCAGATTCTTTTAGTAGAGAATGGTATTTAGAAACCCACACCAGGATACTTGGTATATTCGTTGCCACTGGGTGTCATAGCTTCTAGGATCTGTCAGTGGACAGAACATATGAAATCTATGTATGTTTATGCATACAGATTTACTGTATCTAGAAACAACGCGATGTCCTTGTGTTAAAGATTGTTGCTTGCCTTAGCATTTCAATATCTAATATTTACAGTTTGTAAAGATTAAATTAAAAACCTTGTTATAGAGTTATTTGTTACTGAAGTTTTCCTTTCAACTTATCATGACTGAATCATATTATATTTCTCTTACAAAGATGTTTTAATTATATCACTGATACCAAAGTGGTTTTTTTTAGTTGTAATTATGGTTTTTTTCTCTTTTTTGATGCAGAATCTTCCTCTGTCGCCCAGGCTGGAGTGCAGTGGTGTGATCTTGGCTCACTGTAACCTCTGCCTCCCGGGTTCAAGTGATTCTCCTGCCTCAGCCTCCCAAGTAGCTGGGATTACAGGTGCCCGCCACCAAGCCCAGCTGATTTTTGTATTTTTAGCAGAGACAGGGTCTTGCCACATTGGCCAGGTTAGTCTCCAATGCCTGACCTCAGGTGACTTGCCTGCCTTGGCCTCCCAAAGTGCTGAGATTACAGTCGTGAGCCACCACACTAGGCCTGTAATTGTGTATGTTTTAATTGAACTTTTAAACTTTCCTCCTCTTAATATGAAAGCAACCATTTTTAGGTCTGTGAAACTCTCAGAACTTTTTTGTTTTACAGATTTTGAAATACACAACTTACATTCTTTTTATAGGTTGAATCTGTGTTACTAATATTTCATCTTATATACAAAATATTTTTAGTTATCTGAAGCTTTTTATTTATTTTGTTAACTTTTATTTTAGGTTTGGGGGTACATGTGAAGGTTTGTTACATAGGTAAACACATGTCACAGGAATTTGTTGTACGTATTATTTTATCACCCAGGTATTAAGCCCAGAACACAATAGTGATCTTTTCTGGTCCTCTCCCTCCTCCCACCCTCCATCCTCAAGTAGACTTCACTGTCTGTTGTTTCCTTCTTTGTATTCCTAAGTTCTTATCATTTGGCTCTTACTTGTAAGTGAGAACATGTGGTATTTGGTTTTCTGTTCCTGTGTTAGTTTGCTAAGGATAATAGCCTCCAGCACCACCCATGTTCTGTCAAAAGCTATGATCTCATTCTTTTTTATGGCTGCATAGTATTCTATGGTATATATGTACCACACTTTTAAAATCCAGTCTGTCATTGATGGGCATTTAAGTTGATTCCATGTCTTTGCTATTGTGAATAGTGTGCCATGAACATTCGCCTGCATGTGTCTTTGTGGCAGAATGACTTACATTCCTCTGGATATGTACCCAGTAATGGGATTGCTGAGTCAAATGGTAGTTCTGCTTTTAGCTCTTTGAGGAATTGCTGTACTGCTTTCCACAATAGTTGAGCCAATTTACACTCCCACCAACAGCAAATAAGTATTTCCTTTTCTCTGCAACCTCACCAGCATCTGTTATTTTTTGACTTTTTAGTAATAGCAGTTCTGACTGATGTGAGATGGTATCTCATTGTGGTTTTGATTTGCACATTTCTCTAATGATCAGTGATGTTGAGCTTTTTTTCATATGCTTGTTGGCCACATGTATGTCTTCTTTTGAGAAGTGTCTGTTCATGTCCTTTGCCCACTTTTTAATGGGGTTGTTTTTTTTCTTGTACATTTGTTTCAGTTTCTTATAGACGCTGGATATTAGACCTTTGTCACATGCATAGTTTGCAAATATTTTTTCCCATTCTGTAGGTTGTCTGTTTACTGTTCATAGTTTCTTTTGTGAAACTTTTAATTTGCCATTCTCTTTTATTTATAGTATGAATCAATATAATATGGTATAAAATGAGTATTGTGTGTATTAGAAAAGATGAATCAAGTATGTTAGGAAAGGTCTGTCTCTCTTGCAGGTAATTTATATAATGGGTTAAAGAGCATTCATTGCCTTTGTCTTTTACACATATGCTTCCCTATCTGTGTATAATAGGGAAAAGCATCTTGTATTTTCATTTCTTAAGAAGGGACAGTAGATTGTTTTTATTTTATGACTTATACTCTCTTGTCTTGATACTTTGAGTAGATATATTACATCAGGAATGGGAACAGATTGTACAAAGAATCTATGAGCCCTTAAAACACTCTACTTCCATATATACTTCGTGAGTGCTACATAGTAAGGCAGTATGGTTTGAGGAATGTTTTGGATAAATGGACAGGGCAGTTTCCTGTGTTTTCCACCATGTGTGAGAGAATAAGGCTGAGGAATGCCACTGGCACCTGAGGTGGATCTAATGAATGGGTGGCAGTCTGTGGGTCACCATGGCGTGACAGAAAATGACTCATGCGTAGTAAATATTCAATATTTATTGAATGGCATGGAATGGTGAGTGAGAGTTGAGCAATAAATATAAGAGAAGCAGGGTAGGCTCTTTTGTATTTTTTTTTCTTTCTTTTTTTTTTTTTGAGGCGGAGTCTCGCTCTGTCACCCAGGCTGGAGTGCAGTGGCCGCATCTCAGCTCACTGCAAGCTCTGCCTCCCGGGTTTACGCCATTCTCCTGCCTCAGCCTCCAGAGTAGCTGGGACTACAGGCGCCCGCCACCTCGCCCAGCTAGTTTTTGTATTTTTAGTAGAGACGGGGTTTCACCGTGTTAGCCAGGATGGTCTCGATCTCCTGACCTCGTGATCCGCCCTTCTCGGCCTCCCAAAGTACTGGGATTACAGGCTTGAGCCACCGCGCCCGGCTTTTTTTTTTCTTTTAGTTATTTGCTCTAATCCTTATGAGAGGCACCATGCAAAGAACATAGACACTGTGACAGACAGGCATGATTTTTAGTGCTGAAGCCACTTCTTGCTAGCTGCATGTCTTTTGCAGCCTGAGAAATCTTCAATCTCAGCTGACTCATTTATAAGATGACGATGATAATACTTACCTTATGGTAAGATTGTGAGGCTATAGAAAGTGCATCAGACACTTGAACCTATTAGTTCCTTTCTTCTGCATCTTTACTTGTAAATAGTTATTCTGTTTAAGTATTAACTGTACATTCTAAAGTGCTGTCTGTGCCATTTCATTTTAAACTAACAGTAGTTATAAATTCCCACACCTCTAGGTCAAACATTACCTTTTTATATTGCTGGGAGAGTGCTGGTTCTTCCCTCTTCATAGTCCCCAGTGCTTCTCTCTACCTGACCCATGATGTTTTATTTATTTGTGTGGTTGTTGACATTCCTGTGGTGTCATGAACATTATTGTTTTGTCTGCTTAGAACCACAGTGAGCTACAGAAAACTGCCTCAGAACATGGAGTTTTAACGGACGTTTTAGTCATAGTCCCACGAGGTTCCTGGGGCCATAGAACATCTGGGCAGTTAATACATTTATCCCTTGGCTGAGGTGCTTGCCCCAGGGATGGGCCACATCAAGTGGAGCTTTTCCCTGGATATTTCACACTAGAGACTGTTCTCTCCAGTCGCAGAGATGGAAGGGCTCTAGTTTGATTTGTCTCTAAAGCCAACTCCACACTGCCTACTTCTGGTTACACAAGGAAAATGAGTGAATTGGGTGTCTGTTACTTTCCACCAAAGAATGGACTTGGCCTGGAATCTTTCTCCACTTTCTCACTCCAGTTGCTAAGCTTTACTAATTTCTTTAGGCTCAGTTCAAGCAAATCTAATTCTTCTAAAATGTCCATTCTTAACCCTTAGACTGGAGTGAGGCTACTCCTTCCTTTCCTGGTTCCTCTCAATATTTCTTAATGGGTAACAAGCTGTTTTAACATTTTTAAGTGCACAAGTCGATTTCTTCTTTCATATCCTATTTCTAGAATATAAATTATCTGAATCTTTAGTACCAGTACAGATCCTGATACATTATAGATACTCAGTAAATGTTAATTCATTGAAAAAGCAATGATTTGCCTTTTGAATTCCAGGCAAATAGTTCTTTAGTAAAGATCTTTGGTAAGAAGAATGCAATATGAAATTGTTTTTATTTACTTTCATCATTACAGTTGTTACCTAACTCTGCTCCTTAGACCAACAGACCAAAGGTTGGGATCCTTAATCCCAACAGACCCAACCAAAATGCAAACCAAAATGGAGTTACTCATGCTGAAGTTCCCAGGCACCAAGTAGAAATTAAGTTGTTTATTCAAGGAAGATGTCCTTATCTCAATTTTATAGATGTGAAAAGAAGCTTTTGTGTGACAGTTAGGTATCGTACTGAAGGTCACCTGACAGCTTTAGCAACATAATTGAGATTAGAACAGGGGATTAAGATCATTTAGAAAGTTAAAAAAGTAGTACAAAAGAGTTTCCTATAATCCTAGCACCCGTATACTTGACAGGTTATGGAACCCATTTTCTCAAAGTTCTCAAGAATGAAAATTGCATAGAAACAGAGCCAAAACTCCGATTGCTCATAATGATAATTTGCATGTATAATTACTAGCTTATTTATATCAACTAGCTGATTACACCAGTTATAATTTCTAGATAATCTTCTATAATTGATTGTTTAAAGGAATTTAGTACAGATGTTGTAAAGCCCATTGATACCTCATTTCCCTTTTATTCTCCCTGGGACACCTCCAGAAATAGCTGAGTTTAAGCTTGCCAGGAGTGTTCATTCGCTGGGCACTCCTCAGGAGTTGAATTTGAGTCTAGCTTATTTTAAGCTGGACTTTGTTCACCTTGTCTTTCACTGAATGGGTATCAGCAAGGACATCCTAAGTTACAGTGGCAAGATTGTGGGTGGAGTGGCATGGGAGGGCAAATGTGAGCAAACACACTCAGGGATGGAGCTGCGTTGACCATATGAAAAGGAAGGGGTGGGTGGAGAGAGAGTGAAGTGCTGTGCCCGAGGAGACCTAATTACACATGATAAAGCCTTAAGGGAGCAACTGTTCATATCTACACAAATCAATGGGGAAATAAAAGAATGGAAGATGCAAAACAGAAACAGCCATCTGCACATATAATAAACATTTGGGAAGTTGTGATTTCTCCATCTGTCCCCCGATGAGCCTGGAGTACTAAGCTGATGTAAAACGACGACACTTAACAAGAAAAGCCCCTGCAATGTCCTCTTCCCTATTTCTGTCAGTTTCTCATTCTGCTTTATAAATTCCAGTAGTGTGACCCTTTGGTCATGTTGGGAAAGAAGATACAGATATTAAGAAAGAGAAGAGATTTTGAAGTGTGTGCTTGGGTGGGGCACAAGGGGACAGTGTGGACTGTTTTGAAAATGGCCTATTTAATTTGGAATTCACAAAAAATACCATTTGTTTAATTTTTAAAGAAATGAAACAATGCTAAATGAGTCATTTTTCAGAGTAAAAGCTGTCAGCCTGTAAAGCGATGTATGTTTCACAGTGAGAAAGGAATGTCTTCCAACTTAAAAGGCTATGATCTTTGTCATCTAGCAAGATTATAGAGTAAATTTTATAAATTTCCAGTTACAGAGTATATCTACGGCGAGACGTAGCTACAGATATTGTGAGAATACTTCATGTAGACTCATATTGTCAACTGTCATGTATATTTGTCATAATTTTCTTTTTCTATGTTCATTGTCTGTGTGCAATGGTAAAGGTTGTTCTGCTTAACCCTTCTCTGGAGATTGAGAGTGAAATACCTTTATCTAGTCTTGCTCATTCTCTGTGGACTAAATCTAGCTTTTCTCCCTTTCCAGATGGATGCTTTTTGGAATACATTATTATGTAGATTACAAAATTCAGCTAAAAATCTATTTTTTCTGTTCAAGTTTTGCAGACGGTTCTATGCTCTGAAAGTCCTATGGGCTCTCAGACTAAGGTTTTTCTAAGTTTTTCTTTGCATTTCACTGCCTTAAAGTTCTATTTTGTTTTGTTTTTTTGGTCTGATTTTTCTCCCCTCCAGTTTTCTCATCTTTTTTCTTCCTAGAGTTTTTCCAATTTCTCTCAGGTGTTTTGTTTTTTTCTTTTCTCCCTCAATACCCTTTTTAAAAGAGTAGTGGTTCGACCTAAATAAATTTTAAAAGCATTTTGGGATCATTTTAATTAAAACCTTTTATTTTATCTTGCTAAATTGATTTGGAAGAAAAATTTTATCAACTCTTTAATGACAAGAATATAAATGCCTGGGCATGAAAATCTCAGCAAATGGCACCACATTTGTCAAGCCCTGAAGGCTTAAATGTTGCAAATCAGACCAGAAGATCCAGAAAGCTCTGGGTCAACCTTGACTCACTCTGTTATACATACTCATTCCTGTTCCATATTAAGACTTTGGGCTTATTCATTAAACTCTGGAACTGGATGGACTTTTCTTTGTGATGAGATGAAAATACTTTCAGTGATGGAGATTATGAAGAGGGGGAATTTTACTTTCCCTTCTGTAGGTTGTTGATTTCCATATTGACTTATTTTTTAGATTATGGTAAGACAGTTAACTTTCTTTCCTATGTTACCAGAAAGATATGCTTCGTTCTTTTCTCTAACGTGTGATTTTCCAACATGAAAACATACATTTGGTGGTTTTAATACTTAAAAATAAAACACCAAAAAAGTTACTCACAGAAAACTAGGATTGCCACCACTTGTGACTCTGTGTAATGATAACCTGGGTATGTGGTATGAGAAATTTGTGGTGGTCAGGTGATTTAGCTATGGCAGTTTCCACAGTTAATTCGCTCTTACCTCTGTAGGATGCAGGAGTGTGTAGGGAGGGGGCCTACTGTCATCGTTACTGCTCTGAAAGTTGGCCGTGTTCCATCAAAGACCAAAGCTGTCATGGCTGGAAATATGGGAACCTATGAAATGTGTGATGACAGGGGTTGCAGCGAGGGTGGCATTCTCCTATTTACTTCACCCTTAGTCTGCCCTGTCTATATTTGCGGCAAGCCTCTGTCCAAGAAGGCAAAGACTTTTGCAATATTGCTTCAGACGAAGAATGATTCCATTTCAAAATGATCAAGATGAACTAATCCGGGGAACTGGGTTGCCAAAAATCATTTTAGAAGAAAATTGCTCCTCATTTGTCTGTTATATTTTTATTTCTGTTGTGTTCAGTCCCCCATAGAGTGATTTAGATTAAAAGAGCCTTGATTTTATTCATAAGAGCTAAAGGAAATTATTATACATTAATTCCTGACTTGTTCATTTTTCTAGAAAAATCTAGTATAGATTCATACCAGCAAACATTATACTGGTTTTGCATTACTGTATTTAATCCAAATATGACTAACAAAAGTGTAAGGGTAGAGGGTGAAACACGCTGGAAGGATATGTAAAAAACATGAACATTGCCCAGGTAAATTTTCAGGGTTTTTCCTTTAAAATCTTCTTTGGTAGTTCACCTCAGACCTTAGCATAGAATGTTACAAAAGCAGAAATCTGTTTGAGATCTGTTTCATGACACGAAACATTTTATTGGAATGTTTGAGCTTTGCTTGTTTCATCCCTTCCCGCTACTCCCCACAAGTCGTCCCCAAAATAATAAACAAACCTGACAGTACTGAAGCACCGCCTTAATGAAGGCTGAATTTTATGTCCCCTGTTGATTTTAATACCTGTAGAGAATGCCAGGTATTAAATGTTTGCTTCCTGACATTATTTTGAGTACATATGCTTGCTTGCTTCCTGATTTTATTTTAATTTTTCTTCCCATTATAGTCTATTCCTTTCTTTGGCCCTTCCTCCTGTTAGTAAATTGTCAGAGGAGTATTTACCAAAGTATATCAGAAATCCATCATGTATAGTTCAAAAAATGAATTCATGAAAAAGTGATTTAGCATTTTCTTTTTGTTCTTCTAAACAACATAAAACAAGAGTACGGAAGTGTGGGCTTTCAAGAGTTTTCACTTAAACAGTGAATAAAGCACAGTTATAAATGTGTGAAGGATGCAAAGATCAGTGACCCAGGGATCCTAGCTCTTACAGGATCTTGCAAGTCTAGTGAAAGAGATCAGTGATTATGAGTAATTTGAGTGTGAGTATCGGGGCAAGTGCCGAGGGAGGTCTAAATACAAAAGGAGCCAGCTTTAAGCTTCAAGCCTGAGCAGCAGTGGTGTGAGGTTCACTAGCTGCTCTGATAGTTCCATGTTCTTTTTTTTTTTTCTATTTTAATATTTAATTTAAAAATAGAGATAGGGTCTTGCTGTGTTGGCCAGGCTGGTCTTGAACTTCAGTCTAGGCTGGACTCAAGTGATCCTCCCGCTTTGAACTCCCAAAAGTGCTGAGATTACAGGCATAGGCCACTGCACCCAGCTTGAAAATTCCATCTGAATAATATTGTTGATATATACAGCAGATACTTAAAAGTTTATATTTTGAAGATATTCACTCTCTTTTTTTTTTTCTTCTGAGACAGTCTCTTGTCTTCCAGGCTGGAGAACGATGACATAATCATAGCTAACTGCAGCCCTGAACTCTCAGGCTCAAACAGTCGTCCTACCTCAGCCTCCCGAGTAGCTGGGACTACAGGCATGCACCACCATGCCCAACTATTTTTTTGTGTGTGTGTTTTCCAGGCAGAGTCTCCCCATGTTGCCCGGGCTGATCTCAAACTCCTGGGCTTGAGCAGTCTACCTGCCTCAGCCTCTCAAAGTTCTGGGATTACAGGTGTGAGCCACTGTGCCTGGCCAATATTCATTCTTCCTACTTTTATTTAAAGCTTTTTGTTTTGGGGATGCTTTTTTCTTCATTTAGTTTTGGACATGAATAGTCTCTTGTGGTTATTAAGAGACATGGGATTGCACAAGATTGCTTCCAAACCTGTGTAGGTATTTGCTCCAACAGGTAAGAAATTGAACCAGTGGCTGAATAGTTGCTGAGTCTCATACCAGTGTTGCCAGGGAATAAATTCAATGCAAGGTGAATAAGAACAGGTAATGTGTTTATCCTGATGTGTCTAGAATCACAGTCTTTAATATAGCCAATAGCAAAAAGGGTTGAATTGACCTCCTCCCATTTGTTAGCTGGATACATGTTTTCTGTGAAACCGCTTAGTAATTTCACTTATTTTAATAAGGGGACTTGATCTGTGACTTACGCATTATCAAAAAGGATTTTTTCCCTTTTCTACACATCCTCCCCAACACTTGTGGTCTCTTCTTCTCTTTTTGATAACAGGCTTCCTAAGAGGAGTGAGGCTATATCTCATTGTATTTTGCTTTGCATTACTGTAATGATTAGTAAAGTCAAGCATCTTTTCATATCCCTGTCGGCCGTTTTAATGTCTTCTTTGGAGAAATGTCTGTTCAAGTTTTTCTCCCATTAAAAATTGTATTTCAATTGATAAGTAAAAATTTTGTACATTTATGGTATAAAACATGATGTTTTGATACCCATATGCATTGTAGAGTCATTAAATCAAGCCATGTAAGATATACATTACCTTATATTCTTAACTTTTTTGTGTGGTGAGAACCTTTGAAATCTACTCTCTCAACGATTTCAAGTATGTAATATGTTGTTATTATTAACTGTGGTCACCATGATGTACAGTAGGTGTCTTTAACATGTTCCTCCTGTCTAACTGAAATTTTGTGTCCTTTGACTAACATCTTCCTAAAGCTCCTACACTCCAGCCTCTGGTAACCACCATTTTACTCTGTTTCTATGAGTGGATTTTTTTTTGGATTTAACAGATAAGTGAGATCATGTGGTATTTGTCTTTCTGTACCTGGCTTATTTCATTTAACATCACGTTCTCCAAGTCTCCATGCTGTTGAAAATAATAGGATTTGCTTCCCAGGCTGAATAGCATTCCATTGTGTATGTATACCACATTTCATCTGTTGGTGGACACTTACATTTATTTCATATCTTGGCTATTGTGAATAATGCTGCAGTGGACATGAGAGTATAGATACCTTTTCGACATATTCATGTCATATCCTTTAGATATGTATCCAGTAGTGGGATTGCTTGATCGTATGGTAGTTCTATTTTGAATTTTTGAGCAACCTCCATACTGTTTTCCATTATGACCATACTAATTTACATCCTGGCCAATAGTGTGGTTCCCTTTTCACCACATCCTCACCAACACTTACTTGTCATCTTTTTTTATAATAGCCATTCTAACAGGTGTGAGGCATTGTGGTTTTAATTTGAATTTTCCTGATGATTAGTGATGTTGAACATTTTCTCTTACAACTATTGACCATTTGTGTGTCTTCTCTTGAGAAATGTTTGTTCAGGTCCATTGCCCATTTTTAAATTTTTTTTTTTTTAAACTATTGAATTGTTCCTTATATATTTTGGATATTAACCCCTTACCAGATATATGGTTTGCATACATATATATTCTCCTTTTTCATAGTTTGTCTCTTCACTCAGGTCATTTTGTTTGTTGTGCAGAAGCTTTGTAATTTGATTATATCCCATTTGTCTATTTTTGCATTTGTTGCCTGTGCCTTTGGGGTCATACCGAAAAAAATCACTGCTTAGACCAATGTCATGGAGCTTCTGGTAGTTTTACAGTTTCAGGTTTTATGTCTAAGTCTTTAATTCAGTTTGAGTTGATTTCTGTATATGGTATGAGATAAGGGTCTAATTTTATTCTTCTGCATGTGGATATCCAGTTTTCTCAGCACCATTTATTGAAGAGACTATCCATTCCCATTGTGTGTTCTTGACACCTTTGTTGAAAATTAACTGACCATAAGTGTGTGGACTTATTTCTGGGTTCTCTCTTACATTCCCCTGGCCTGTATGTATGCTTTTATGCTAGTACTATGCTATTTTGATTACTATAGCTTTGTAGGAGATTTTGAAATCAGGTAGTGTGATGCCTTCCGCTTTGTTCATTTTGCTCAAGATTGCTTTGGCTGTTCTGGGTCTTTTGTGGTTCCATGTCAATCTTAAGTTTTTTTTTTTACTTCTGTGAAAAATGTCATTGGAATTTTGATGGGAATTGCATTGAATCTGTAGATCACTTTGGATAGTGGAAACATTTAAACAATATTATAAAAAATGATTAAAAACAGATTAAAAATGCAATATTATTAAAAGATTTTTAATTCATTAAATGATTGCTTTCTTTGAGCAATTCTGTATCTATAATTTTTTTCTTTTTTTTTTTTTTTTAAGGTAGAGTTTTACTCTATTACCTAGGCAGGAATGCAGTGGCATGATGATAGCTCACTGCAGCCTCAGATACCTGGGCTCAAGGGATCTTCCTGCCTTAGCATCCTGAGTAACTGGGACTCCCGGCATACACCATCATGCCTGGCTAGTTTTTTGAATTTTTAAATTGTTTTGTAGAGATAAGGTCTCACTGTGTTGCTCACACTGGTCTTGCACTCCTCCTGCCTTGACCTTCCCAAGTGCTGGGATGATAGGAATGAGTGCCCGACTCATAATTTTTTCAAACTGTCAAAAATACACGTAATATAACATTTACCATCTTAACTATTTTAAAGTGTAAAGTTTAGTAGTGTGAAGTATGTTTACATTGTTGTGCAGTCTCCAGAACTCTTTTCTTCTCGCAAAACTGAAACTCTGTACCCATTAAACAACTCCCCTTTGTCCACCCATCCCATCTGTAATTTTTAAAAATTACTTTTTATTAAGAGAGAATAAAACCTGTAATATAAAAGCAGAGCAAAGATCCTAATAGGAACTATGTTAGGAAGAGCTTAAAATGGAGACTAAACAGAAAAGTAGCTGCAGAGTTACTCTACAATGGAAGTTTTTGTTTTAGACTCATAGAGAAGTCATTCTTCTCTTGCCTTTAATACCTAGAATCAGGAGAGGAATTAAAATGTCTGGAATTGATTGATGTCTTCACCTGCTTTGGCCTTTTATTGAATCTCTTCTAACTTTGTTATTTAATCTCCCTCTTTCCTTTTACTCCCCCTCCCCCAGTTTTAAGGGAAAACTCTCTCTCTCTTTTTCTTAAAATAAATTTTAATTTCTTTAGCGAGGTGTTGGCCCTAGCAAACCATCTGTTGTTAGTAACACTGCTTCCTTATAACTTTAGTGCTGGAATAACTGGGTGAAAAACCTATTATTATACTGCTTTCTTTTGGACATAAGTTATATAGCAACTTGTTGAGATATTTCCTGAAAACTTACCAGATGGCTTTAAACAGAGAAAAAGAAACCACTTAAATACATAGAGATTTCAAACTATATAAATTAAAAATTAATGCAGATATATTAAAATAAAACTTTCTATGGAATGCTCTATTTAGACCTAATTTGTGATAACTTTGGGCTAATGTTTATAGTTTCCAATTGAGAGTGTTGTTGCTTTTGGAAACTTTTCCCCTAAGATTAACTCTGGTATCGCATCATTAAAATATGTTTTCTCTGTCAGCTGTGTCATTTAGCCTAACTAGTAGCAAATGCAATTCTAAAATTGGCCTGATTTATGAAGTTTAATTTGAATAAAAACTGTAAGGTCAATTAAAATAATTGGTCGACCGATGGTGGCTTGACATACAAACTAATGGAAAGTTAGGGCAAAAATCCATTTTTAAAAAACCAAGAGTAGCTGAATATTTGATTGAATTCTCTGTTTTGCTTATATAGACAAATTATCAAATTAAAGATAATCCCAAATATTCTGTGACATTTAGAAGTACATTGAGGAATTTTGTTTCCCCCTCACTCCTCACTTTTACTAGGAAAAAGCTTTCATTGATATTATCTTTAACATAAATGTCCAGAGAAGATCCTTTCCATAGTCTTCCTGGCACTATCACAAAAGTGAATTCAATAAACAGTAACAGAAATACAGGAGTTTTTAACAAGATAGATTTAAATATTGTAAAGAATTGAAGTTCGAAAGGATTTTCTTTGATAAGAAAAGATTTCTAGAAGTTCTCAATATTTTATAATGAATTTCCAATTATTTCTATGACTCAAAATTAATTTTTCATTTGCATAGTTAATGACTTTTTGCCTGATACCAAAGTAATGTGTTTTTCAAAGGACTTTATGATGGAGATAAATGAACCTGTATCTGAGCTGTGTGTTACAGCTTCTCATTTCCCTTGTAAGAAAGAAATGACTCTCCGATTTCATCCTGCAGGGGCTTCCTAAATTCAGGCCTGAATTATTTTGATTTTTTTTTCACAGCCAGTTTCTTAACACTGTATTTTTCTGGTCAAAATGACAAGGAACTCCGTGAGATTGGGGGGCAGATGAACTCATCTTTGCTCAGTATTTTGCAATCTGGGTCAGCATTATTAGCCTCTTGGAATAAGGTTTGTGTATAGCACAACAGGTGACATTTAAAACAGTATTTAAGACCAGGTGTTGGTGGCTCACATCTGTAGTCTTGGCACTTTGGGAGGCCAAGGTGGTAGGATCACTTGAGCCCAGGAGTTAGAGACCAGCCTAGGCAATCCCGGTTCTAGTTGAAAAAACAAACTTCAGTATTTAATACACAAGATGTGCATTTGAGTGCACAATCTTTGTACACCATATATGGGGAGGAAATGGATTTGTGGAACATTTGATGAAATGAAGAACAGAGAACATAAGGGATTGCTTCATCTCAGTATCGGTGATTAAGTCACAATAATTAACTTTAAAGTCAGTATTTTTTATAGATTTGGAATATGGTTGTCTTTTGTTAAGAAAGTTGTCACTTTTAAAGTACTTCTTTGTTTTTAAGATTAAAGGAAATGAGGAGCATTTGTAATCCAAAAATTATTTTCTTATAAACATAATAGAGAAGTTCTCTTTGCCCAGTCTCTGATATGCTGCTTCATTTCAGGTTTTTCTCCCAAGACTGTACACACAACCAATAGAGTATCATTAGTGCCTCTTTGAAGTATAATTGTTCTTAGCAAAAATAATTATTCTGGAGTTCTTGTTATAGAACATTTTGTAACAGGAAAGCATGTATAAATATACTACAAAGAATTACTTAGTAACAGTTTCCCACAAATAAAAAGTTACTAAGGAGTCTCTCCCATCAGGGGTTGCAAAGGTGAGTGTGACCTAATGCCTGTCTTCAAAGATTTTGTGAACTCCCTGACTGAGTTCACAAAATCCCCATGCAGTTAGAGAGTGAGGGAGTCTGTAAATGGGATAGGAGAGGCTGAAGCCAAGTACAGTGGTGCCTTCAAGGATAGAGAGATCGTATGTGGCCAAAGGGTCTGAAAAGGCTTTGTAAGGATGATGGTTTGTTTTAGAGTCACTGTTCTGAGGCATCGTCTGCACACACTGAGTGAGAAGTGCCTCAAGTACCTGAGCAGTGGGGATGCCACCCTGCTGTTCCCCTATTCATCATTTCTCCAAAAGAAACTAGGAAAGCAAACCTAGATTTTATTGGTGCTTCATTGTAGATGAGTGAATAGAATTTCCTTTGGTAAGTAATCTTCTAAATTTTAAAGAATGATGTTTGCATTCGTTTGTGTGTCTGACTGTCTAGTGTTGGGCTCTTGAGAGCCAAGGGGTAAATCTGCCTAAATAATTCCCCCTTTTAGAACTGCTTGGCCTTTTCTGTTCACTCAAGGTCCGTTTTCTGAAGGCCTCGTTCAACTCTTGCAGAGGTGTTACATTTCTTCTCTAGATTTGGTTCACCCTTTCCCCCTGAATGATTTCCTGCTTTAATATTTTCTTGAACTGGCTGTTCTCTTCCTGTCCCCATTGCATCTGCGTACCCTACTACATTTGGCGTAACTTGTTAAATTATTGTAGGGTGGAATTTACAAGGATCCCAGGAAGCATAATTGTGTGTGGTTATTTGAAAATCACTGTTATTTCTGATAATGTTCCAGAAAGCTTTTCTAGAGATCTAATTAGGACTCCTAATTATCTTCTTGAAAATAGAAGTATCTGCATTCCATGTTGCTTGAAGCACTTCTAGATTTCTTGTTGATTTGCCTCACCAAATCGCCACTTGAGGCCCACATAGTTTCACACTATAGAAGGAAGTTTATACACGTACATTTGTTGATTACTCGTTGATGTAGCACTCTAAAAAGAAAATCACACCTTTGAAAATCTAAAAATTATGCTGACTCGTATTTATGATTTACATACTATACATTCACTTTTTTTGAAACTATTTTTGTGGCTCTCTGAATTGCAGAGGCCAGGTAGGTAGAAGGCTACCTATGGCTAGTGAGCATTCGTTGCCACTTTTCTTGGACCAGTTGTCTCTCCGATAAGAGATGTGCTTTGTGCATTCCTATTTCCACTGCTCTGCCTAGCACAAGTCCGCCACCCCTTCTGGAAGATGGCAGCATCTAACTTCTTACTATAGCCACTGAGGAATTTCCTGGATCCAGGCTCTCCAATCTTCTTTGGCCTATTCTGTCTCTGCCAAAATCAGGTACTTGCCCTTCTTCTGATACTTTCGTCCTTCTCCTTTTCCTTTGTGTTTGTTCACGCAGTGTTCTTCTCATTTCTGCCCAGTGACATCCTGCTCTTCCTTTCAAATCTAGCTCCAGTGCTGCTTCCCGCGTGAGGCCTTCTGATCCTTCCAGAAACTGATCTCTGCCAGTGGCATACCATTCTTCCAGTGCTTGTCATATTTGGCATTCTACTGTGGTTATTTGTGCATGTCCTATCATCCCTGGGGAGAGATACCATATCATATCATCTATTTTTATATTCTCATAGCATGTAGTATGGAATCAGGTACATGGTAAGCACTCAGCGAAGATTTTTTGATTTAATACAGTTTGTGAGTTCCACACATGTACCAGATGGAGGTGACTGGGAGACCACAGTTAATGTATGATGCCCACTTCAGCCTCCCTCTCTGGAAGAATGTAAATTGTTATAAACCTTAACACTACTTTGTGGTTCTCATTCATTTCCTGCTGTAATTTCAGAAATATATTTATTAGAATACCCTTTAACGTGATTTTTGATAATATATTTTATACAACTTTGAGGCATGCCTCATCAGAACTCACATATTTGCCTTCTATATTTTCTCAAAGCTGGTACTAGCTACAACAACTAAAAAGCTGGTAAAAATCTGCAATCCTTACTACATACATACATTGTTAGGCAGAAATTCAAGGAATAGGGTGAAGATGTTGCATAAAACTTCAACAGCTCCTTTTTCATCTTCCAGCACTGGAATGAGAAGAGGCAGAACTATAGAGAGGCCAAATGATTGCTTAAAAACGCCTCTTAGATTGCAGCAGAGCTTGACCAGCAAAATAACCTCCAGCAAAACTTTCTTAAGCAGTTATTTGAGGGAATTGTAAAAATTGGTTGGTTACAGCAAAGTGGCTAAAGTCCATTTGAATTGCTGTAAAAGCACCCTGAGTTATACAATCTCCATTTGTGTGTGTGTCTGTGTGTGTTCATGTGTGTGAAAGAGAGAGAAAGTGAAAGAATTAATAGTTACAGAGAGCAAACGTTTAGATCAATGGTCCCAACCCTTTTGGAGTTACGACACCCAAGAGGCCCTACATGTGGTTTTTGGTCCCTTGGATAGTGGCTGGTCCTATTTTGCCTGTCTTCAATCCACCTTTAGCACAACCAGAAGTGCTGCTGTGATAGTAACAGGGTATATGTGTGTTTATTTTGCGGAGGTTGCAGCAGAGAGTAGGGAGTGAATAAAGAGTGTAATTCAAACATAGCACTTGGAGTTCTTAGAAAATCTGTGATTCCAAAAATTGAGAAAAAGAAAACCATTGAAACAGTGTTTAACAGAACCGGCCCTTCTGAGAAATTATTAGTGATTGCTTATGTAAGGCTGTGTCTTCATGCTGCCTGTATTTTTCACCTTAACACTGCTTGAAATATAATTAATTAAATATTTACGTAGATAACAATTATTCTATTTTAAGAACACAGACGTCTTTGGAAAACTTAAGGGGAACTCTTGGAGGAATTAACAAGAAGCTTTGGCCTAATAGCTAACTGTGTGCCTTTCATCGTTTAGGATCTTTTGTTTGCTAGAAATTCTCTTTTCCCCCTTTTCAGCTGGAAAATTCCTACTTATCTTTTAGGGCCCAGCTCAAATGCCACATGCCCTGTGTCACTGTCCCAGATCCATCTCCTGTCTGGCAGGAAAAGTAATTATCCCTCCATCTGGATTCTCATTTAAACAGCTCTTTTCACACATTTGATTACAATTTTTCTTTACATTCTTATTTCCTAGTAAAAAGAATAAATACCATGGCATACTCAATGCTGTATCAGTGGGGCTCAGTAACACACGCTGGTTGAGTTAAAAAATTTTGGCAATTAGATGACCTTAATTTTAAATGAATCACACTAGGTGATTTTCAAGTCAGTCCTTGCCAAATCTAACATTTTTTAATCTCAGGAGAAATGGTTAAATTTTAGTCACTGACAATTATGATAAAACAATAATAAAATAATAACAATTATAGTTAGCATATCCAGATAGTTTATTATATTTCACATATCGGGATTTATATTCACTTCCATTTAATTTTAACAACAACTTTATGGTGGTAGTAGTATTATTACCATGTTGACAAATGTGGAAGATTTTGTGACTTCCTCAAGATTGCATAACTAGTAATTGGCACGATGTGAACATAGGACTATCAGATTTCCAAGCTTATCTGTTAATCAGTAGAGTTGAAACTAGAAGGTAAAAAGCCAGGCAACCACCTGAGGCATTTATTTATAAGCGTTGCTAACACATGAGTCACTAGAATAAGAATACTACTACTAGTTAAAATAGGTTTCCATATCTTAATTCTTACCTATCTGAAAACAAAACAAAACACAGGCCGGGCGCGGTGGCTCAAGCCTGTAATCCCAGCACTTTGGGAGGCCGAGACGGGCGGATCACGAGGTCAGGAGATCGAGACCATCCTGGCTAACAGGGTGAAACCCCGTCTCTACTAAAAAATACAAAAAACTAGCCGGGCGAGGTGGCAGGCGCCTGTAGTCCCAGCTACTCGGGAGGCTGAGGCAGGAGAATGGCGTAAACCCAGGAGGCGGAGCTTGCAGTGAGCTGAGATCCGGCCACTGCACTCCAGCCTGGGCGACAGAGCGAGACTCCGTCTCAAAAAAAAAAACAAAAAAACAAAACACACTTGATTCCTTAAAGGAGGCCACATCCTTTCATGCATGCCCCTCCTCCTCTGCCTGGTCTCTATCTGTCCCTGTTCTCCGCATTGAAGGCCCTTAATTAAACCTATCCTGATCCCCTATGCTAAAAACTAGAAGGAGCCTCCTATTCTGAACCCAGGCATTTCTTTTTTCATGTTTATGACTCTTATTTTCTATCTGGTATTATAATTTCAGCAGGATGATAAGATTAAATCCAGTGTGAGCTGAAGTCCTATGTGCCCATCACTCTCAGACTCCAAAGGGCAGTGTTACTCCTCCCAGGTAGCACTTACCCAGGGCAGGTGGTGCAGGACACAGGTTTGGGGATGCCGGCTCAGCACACACCTTCAGCCTGTACATGAGGCTGGAAGGAGATTTGGGAAGTAGAAGGAGGTGATGTGTCTAGGGCAAGTGGCAGTTGTTGTGCTGTGAGCCCCATCCTAGCGAGGGGGCAGCAAGGAGAGCCTGGCATATAGGCCCTAGCTCTTGGGGGACTGGGTGTGGTGTGTGAGTCATGCCAGTGCAGAGAACAGAAGGCGGTGGGTGGGAAGTAGCTGCTTTCCTGCTAACAGTGGACCAGAGATACTGGGTGGAATTGTGAGTGACCATCCGGAGCAGGTGCTCTGGGGCATGTCAAGGAGGGTCCACCCATGAGCAGAGCAAGCAGCTTTGAGCATCTGCACGGTAAACCAACAAAGATATCTGCAGGGCAGTTTGACCTTCCTTGCCCTCTTTTCTCCTGCACGGTTCAGAAGAAACTGCTAGTCAGCCAGTAGGATCTAGGGCTGGGCAAGTGAGGAGAGGAAGGCCACCCTGCCCTTGTGCCGCACAGTTGCCTGAGCCAGTGGAGGGTGACACTTTCCCTTTGAATGGAGTCCATAGTTTGGTTATTACGTGGACTGGGTATTTACCGAGTGAAGACTGTTTTAGGGACTTTTTGTTATCCACAACTTGGCACCTCACCATGGTGCCTGTCTCAGATTTAATCCAGGGCTGGCGTTAAGATGTCACCTGGTCAGATAGGTTTCCAGGGGCACTTGTACAGGAGGAAAAATTGCTTTGTGACTTTTGAGTATTGCTGGTGTGTTGCTCTTTCCATATGCCTGGGTCTTATTTCTCCTTTCCTGCACTTGAGGCTTCGTGAATGCTGCAGCTTGGAAATGAGAGGGCGCTGTTGTCTCAGCTGTCAACACTTAGTTATTTTCGTAAATCGTACAGAGCCGAGCACTCAGCTGTTCAATACATATTTGTTGAATAAATAGTTTGCAACATTAAGCCAAATATAATTTTCATTAAAATTTTTTGAAAAGTACAGGCATTATTTTTTAAGGAAACTTTAATTTCAGAGTAGTAATCTTAAACTTGCAGAGAAGCTATAAAGATACTACAGAGTTCCCATATACTGCATGCCTAGTTTCCCGTTGATGCCTGACTTAAGTATATTTGTCACTACCAGTGAATTAGTGATTGCTTTTTATTTATACTAATTATTCTTCTTACAGCTTAAGATAATAAAGGAAAGAATGCCACAGTGTTTGTCTCAGAGTAGCTATTTTGATTTCCACATTGAGGTTTTGTACTATTTCTAAACTTTGTTATGCGTTTGCTTTGTACAAGTAATGTGCTTCCTAATTTCAGTTACAAATCAAAGTGTATTGCACAATTCCCAGTGAGTCAGATTGCTAAGTTCTGTGACCCTTGAATTTCATAAAGTAGTTACATTTTTCTTTAAAATGGCCAAGGAGGAACTTGATATTTATGTGGACTGTTGTCTTCAGTCTGTGATGGAGAACTTCATGTTGTTGCTAGAAATAACATGAATTAACAGTTAAGATCATTTTTGGTACCGGTGGTTTTGTACAAAACCATAACATATAACAGGGTGATCAAGCAAAACTTTTTCATCTAAGAAGTTTTCCCTTAAATACAGCTCACCCTTTATGTCTCTGATTTCAAGAAATTTTGTGGCCTTCCTCATAGAATAATTATAAAGCAAAAGTCAGTTAATATAAGAAAAATGCTGAAAAGGCCAGAAGGCTCTAAATAAATTCAAGCAACAGAATCAGTTTGGATTAGTTTTATACATAGTTTGTCACTATTTGCGAGGACCACATTTGGTGGTCTGTTATTTAATATTTATGTGTTCCCAAGTAGAGTTTAAATTATTAAAGTGAACAATGCTGAGACTGAAGTACTCTCAGATGGTTTAACTCCTATGTGAAAATGGCTTAATAAATTTGTTTTTGCAGACAACTTAATCATCTATAATGGAAATGTCATCAATCCAGTATTTTTTTCATGTCACCCATTCTCTGCAGTATTGTAGTCACTGGGTTTACAGCTTAACAGCCACCAGCACTGGTGAATATCTACAATTGGATGTCTTCTGTTGGTCCTAACTCAGTATGTCTAAAACCAATTATTTTAAAGTCTTAGATATTTCTCTTGAAATCCCAATTTCAATTTATGACAATAAACCAGTGACCTATCCTCACACCTCATACTTAACTTTTTTTTTTTTTTTTGAGATAGAGTCTCACTGTGTCGCCTAGGCTGGAGTGCAGTGGCATGATCGCGGCTCACCGCAACCTCCACCTCCTGGGTTCAAGTGATTCTCCTGCCTCAGCCTCCCAAGTAGCTGAGATTACAGGCGTGCACCACCAGGCCTGGCTAATTTTTGTCTTTTTAGTAGAGATGGGGTTTCACCAGGTTGTCCAGGCTTGTCTCAATCTCCTGACCTCAGGTTGTCTGCCTGCCTCAGCCTCCTCAAGTGCTGGGATTACAGGCATGAGCCACTGCACCTGGCCTGTACTTTTGATTTGCTTTCTTTCCATCCCATTTCAGTCTTCGTATTGTTGACTTTGAATGGCCTTTCTATGCATTTTTTCCTATTCACTTTAAATCCCTATTTTAAGGATCACCTCATATCTGGATTATTGACATAGCATTCTGACTGGTCTACCCTCCTCTATTTTCTCTTCCCCCAACACACACACACACACACACACACACACACACACTACATGCATATACACACAGACCACACCCACACAGACCACATCTACATACCATCCTGCATACCCTTTCTTCTCACAACATAAACACACACAAACACCAACATCCCCCCATATTCTTCCTCTATGTAATACACACATGCAAACACACACTTCATTAGTTGATCTAGTTTATGGTCACATTAATTGTCCTAAAATACTTCCCTTCATTTCAGCCTACTAAAAACTTCGTGGGTAGCTCCTCATGCTTATGGGATGTGGTCTGGACTTTTCAGTCTGACTTTGTAGGCAATTCACCTTTCAGTTCACTTTGTTGAGAACTCTTCCCCTCCTATGCCCTTGGCTTTCAGTATGCAGGAGGAGATTTATGTGCGTGTTATCAAGACTTTCTACAGAGTGACCTGGCCTTTGTTTAACCAAGTCACCTGTTTTTGTGCTATCATCTAGAACTCATTGGGGATTGTTCAGTGGTCTAAGCCTACCACCCTCCCTCTGACATGTCACTGACATGACACGACACTGAGAATGAACTCAACCATGAGAATGTGGATGCAGTGTTGCAGTGCCATAAAGGGACAAAATACTTCTGATTGCTAATGGATTTGCCTGATCACTGTACATCACTCCAAACACAGGCATCACAGGTGGCATATGAAGTTTAAGAGACAATTGTTTTTTTCCACCCTAAGCACAATCTCTTGTGGAACCCTTCTTGACATCATGGAATCCCAATCAAGAAACCCTGCTCTAGAAGAAGAGAAAGAAAACCATGTTTGGTTTTAGTTATTTCAGATCCTGTAGAGAACCACCGAAGAATGGGCTCCAGAAATGCAAACCCCTGTGTTAAAAGCTTGGGTACTGTGAGTCAGTCTTTATACGCTGAGGAAGCTACAGGTTGTATAACTGGAATCTTGACAGTGTAATACAAAGTGTTTCATGCTGTGATGCTTAGTGACAGAAAGAACTCTACCCTTTTAAGACTAACAGTCTGGCCTCTTTGTTCTTGAAATTCCGTATCTGCAGATGTGGTCATAGGTTTATCAGGGGTATCCAATATTTTTTGGCTTTTCTGGGCTACATTGGAAGAAGAATAATTGTCTGGGGCCACATGTAAAATACACAAACACTAAGGATAGCCGATAAGCTTAAAAAAAAAAAAATTACAAAAAATCTCGTAATGTTTTAAGAAAGTTTACAAATTTGGCCGGGTGTGGTGGCTCTCGCCTGTAATCCCAGCACTTTGGGAGGCCGAGGCAGGCAGATCACAAGGTCAGGAGATCGAGACCATCCGGGCCATCCTGATCCCAGCTACTCAGGTACCTGAGGTGGGAGGATCACTGGACCCCCAGAGGTCAAGGCTACAGTGGTCCATGATTGCACCACTGCACTCCAGCCTGGATGATAGAGTGAGACTCTGTCTTAAAAGAGAAAAAAAACAAAAACCACGTCTTTTAGGCCATCTGTGCATTTAGAAGCCATAAAGGGGTTACCTAACTTAAATTGGATTCTCATTCATCCCGAGTAGTCCCAGCTACTCAGGAGACTGAGGCAGGAGAATTGCTTAAACCTGGGAGGCGGAGGTTGCAGTGAGCTGAGATTGCGCCACTGCATTCCAGCCCATGGGCTGCAGGTTGGACAAGCTTGACATGGATGCTGGCAAAAATGGAATAGACAGTGTTTAAGATTTGAAGACATAATTTCTATATATATGTTGTTTAATGAATATTACCGTTTGATCACTTTTTGGTGTTTAGCTTAATTCAAATGTTTATCCTTTTATAAATTACGTGGTACCCAGTAAGATCTGGGTGTTTGTGTTCCTAGTGTACTAGTTTTGCGCTGAGATTAGCTTGTACGTTGGCTAGGGGGAATGCTGTGTAGGACCCTGCTTATCTTCTGAATCTGGTCAGCCATCAAGTTCACCCCATATTAGGGCATCAGTTACTGGGGTACAAGGGCATACTAGGTCATAGCTGTGGACATTATTTACCCTCCTTAAGCACAATAGCATCTGTGTTTTTGACGTCATTACCCATGTAACCTCAATAACTTAGTTTTCATATTTACACTTAAAATGCAAACTACTCTATTTGGAGGAAATTACTTTTCCCCCTAACTAAAAATACTAGTTTTTTGCCCGGGCGAGGTGGCTCATGCCTGTAATTCCAGCACTTTGGCAGACCCAGGTGGGTGGATCACCTGAGGTCAGGAGTTTGAGAGCAGCCTGGCCAACATGATGAAACTCCATCTCTACTAAAAATACAAAAATTTGCTGGGTATGGTGGCGTGCACCTGTAATCCCAGCTATTTGGGAGGCTGAGGCAGAATTGCTTGAACTCAGGAGACGGAGGTTGCAGTGAGCCAAGATTGCACCGTTGCCCTCCAGCTTGGGCGACAGAGGGAGACTCCATCTAAAAAAAAAAAAAAAAAAAAAAATTAGTTTTTGACTGTTCAGACCTTTTACCTTCTGCGATTCTCCTCCCCTTTATGTGCTCTGACGGTACTGTCTGCTTCTCTCCTTGTGGCATGTATCACACTGTACTGTACTTGCCCATTTTCTTGTCTGTTTCCTCTACTGGAAGGTAAGCCGTGTGGTGGCAAGGGACCATTCCTGTCTGGCTCATCCTTCTCCTGCCTGGCACAGTGTCTGTCAGGTTTTAGGTCACAGTATAAACATTTGTTGAGGGAATTAACTCGGTAAATATGTCTCTTACTCGAGAATTATGTTACTTAAATGTGGTTTACGACAATTAACTTCTCTGCAACAATAAACTGAAAATTGGGGTTGTTAATATATGTTAAAATAAACTTCCAAATGTAGTATTTTTTTTTTCTGGTAATAACCTGGGAAGACCTAATGACTTCATTTCCTTTTTGTTTGTTTGAAATCGTGGAATCGATTTAGTTTATTTGGCTATTTGACATTATTTAGAGGTAACGGTAAAAAAGTATTTTGACTGGGTGTGGTGGCTCATACCTGTAATCCCAGCAGTTTTGAAGGCTGAGGTGGGAGGATTGCTTGAACCCAGGAGTTTGAGACCAGCCTGGTCAACATAGTGAGACCTCGTCTCTACTGAAAATAAAAATAAAAAAATTTCTCTGTGTGTGTGTGTGTGTGTGTGTGTGTTTGTAAGCATGTGCCTGTCATCCCAGCTACTCAGGAGCCTGAGGTGGGAGGATCACTGGAACCCAAGAGGTCAAGGCTACAGTGGGCCATGATTGCACCACTACACTCCAGCCTGGATGATAGAGTGAGACCTTGTCTTAAAAGAAAAAAAAAAAAAAGAAAGAAAGAAAAAAAAACCCCACGTCTTTTAGGCCACTTGTGCATTTAGAAGCCATAAGGGGGTTACTTACCTAACTTAAACTGGATTCTCATTCAGATATGTGTTTTGTGTGAGGGGAAGCAAAATTAGGGTGAATAGGGAAGGTATAGCCCAAACTTCTACAGCCCTCACAAAATTTCAAGCTCTCTTATTCATTGTAACCTACAGGCTTCTCTTCTACTCCCAGACATGTGAACACTGCTGTCCCCAGGTCTACTCCTCAACCTGTTTGGATTGCCTGGTTATTATTTGGAGTAGTTAGACTAGTGACATTTCAGTAAGCAAATCTTGTTAAACTGACTGATTCATCCTTAGCCTTATGAAAATTTATGGGCTTAACTAAAGTTAATATTGCAAACGGAAGCAGTGCTTTTTGAACCCCAAGTGTCTTCAGAAGCTCTGTAAGCATCCATGGACTGGGTGCGGTGGCTCACCCCTGCAATCCCAGCACTTTGGGAGGCTGAGGTGGGTGGATCACCTGAGGTCAGGAGTTTGAGACCAGCCTGGCCAACACGGTGAAACCCTGTCTCTACCAAAAAGAAAAAAAAAAAAAAAATTAAAAAATTGGCCGGATATGGTGATGTGCTTGTAGTCTCAGCTACTTGGGAGGCTGAGGCAGAAGAATTGCTTGAACCCAGGAGGCAGAGGTTGCAGTGAGCCGAGATCGCGCCACTGCACTGCAATCTGGGTGACAGAGCGAGACTCTGTCTAAAAAAAAGAGGCTCTGTATGCATCCCTGTTGTTGCTTAACTCTATAAATTGGGGCTGTCACTACAGCTTCACAGAACCATTTCAGCATTATTTTTTGAAACACTTTCACCAAACGGTCCTGGTCATTGAAGCATTTTGGGAAATGTCCTTTACTCCAAATGTTTGTGGGTTTGAGAGGAATCCTAAAAGCCCATGAGGCAGACATAACAATAGTATTAAAGAGATTTTACAGTAAAACCTCCTGTTTCATACTAAGTGATAACTAGTTCTATTTCATCACATTATATCATAAGGTGGGGAAGAATTTTATTATGCATTTCATTTAACTCTCATTATCAGGATTAGAATTTGAATTATTGTCATATTTTCCGTGTGCTTGCCTTCTAGGCTCAGTAAAACAAAGGAGCAGTAGTGGAGAAGAGCATTTAAACAATTTATTGGAAAATATATGGCATAACGTTTGGGTTCTTTTGGCTTTTTTATCTCTGTGGCCTGATAAGCTTTTGCCATGTGGATTCATGGTCTATGTGAAATGTCTTACATTTTATATTAGTTAAAATATTTTATGTCTGCACTTAGAATATAGGCTAAATTTTCCCCTTCAGTAGTTCTAAAGTAGTTATTTTTTACTTTTAATGTCCACGTGGTATTTCTGAAAAAGAGACAGGTGTTTAATTTCTTGATAACCAAATATAGACCTGCACATCATGTAGTGTGGTGTGCCCTGACCCAACTTCTTCAGCAAATGTAGCACATGTGGAGTTTATTTATAGTTTGACCTCTAGTCTTCATTGGCTTCTAGTTTATTTGGGGCTTAATTCATTAGTGTGACGGGCTGTGATATTTAAGGGTCAGCTCTGAGGAGAAGGAGATAGAAGAAGAACCACTGTTCTGGCATTTGTACACTACTGTGCTGTGTTCATACCTGGATTACTTGTGTGCATGGAGATGGGCCTGGGTTAGGCAGACCATAGCAGAGGGGTAGACTGACAGCATAGGAACCTTTGGAATGAAAAGGGGGGATGGCTGTAATATAGGAAAGCTCTTAAAGGGGACATGATGTGAATATATCAAACATAGTAATTATAGTTACCATTTATTGAGTGATTATCATGAGCATACACTGTTATTTACATACATTAGCTTATTGAAACCTCACAGCAATACTCTGAGAGTGCTGTTATTTCCTTTATACAAGGCAGGCAACTGAGTTTTAAGGTAAGTGGCAAATTTGGATAAGATAAGCAAATTTGGTGAACAAATTTAAAAATCTGAAAGCTGGGGAAATCCTTTACAACATATGTCAAGTGGGTCAGAATATTTACAAGAAATTTTGGATTCAAATTCATTTCCTCCAGAGATGACACAGCAGGGCAAGTATAAATTAGCCCTAGTATCTTAACATCCTAAGATTAGAAGGGACCTTTATAGCTATCTAGAAAAGTATTTGCTAAATTTATTAATTGAGATTACATAAATATCTAAAGAGAAGCTGGGATTGCAGAGAACATTTATTGCCTCCTTGAAAGCCTTTGTTGACAGCAGAATATAAATTCATTAAAGAGATTTGTGTTTTTGTTCCTTTTAAGATTCTGCATGTTTTACCATGAAGTTTCACTAAGCCTCAATCTGCATCAAACTGTGGAATGAACTGAACTAATTTGCAGAACTTCAAGAGAAACCCAATACTTCAAATTTATCTGTTAGCCAAGGTATTTTGAAGCTGGGGGAAAAATCCTTTTAATTGAGTCTTTGTGAATAAATCCACATTGGGAAGGAATGGAATGTTTGATTTGAAATGGGCTATTGAAATGGAAGAACAAATTAATCGTGAACCCAGCCATTATTTTCCTATTTCTAAATTGAGTCACTTGAAATTTCTGAGAGGGAGTGAGCATATAGTATTTAAAATGAATATAAATTTAAAATTAGAAAAAGTTTTGTTATAGAAAATACTTTAAAACAAATCGAGCAAAAAGGAAAAATTTGCCAATTAGCAGCCATTATTGTGATATACACGTTGTTGAGATTGTGGTATATACATTTATAGCCTTTTTAAAAACTCACATATATGTATATCATTGTGTGAAGACATACTTATGTATTCATATTATAACTTTAAAGAAAAGATTTCTTGAAGGCAAGACTAGTAACTGACCAATAGCTCTTTATGAAAAACTATGTATGTATGTATGTGAGTGTATGTCTGTATATATATATTTGTGTGTGTATATATATATATATGCACACAATCATTTATCTGAGGGAACTTGTAAACTTGCAGTCGTGTATCAGAGGGAACTTGTAAACAGAACATGTACAGAATTTTTACAGCTTAATAATAAAGACAATCCAATTAAAGAATGGGCAAAGTATTTGAATGGTTATTTTTCCAAAGAAGGTATTCAGATGGCCAATAAGCACATTAGAAATGCTCAGCATTGGCCGGGCGCGGTGGCTCAAGCCTGTAATCCCAGCACTTTGGGAGGCCGAGACGGGCGGATCACAAGGTCAGGAGTTCGAGACCATCCTGGCTAACACGGTGAAACCCTGTCTCTACTAAAAAACACAAAAAAAGCTAGCCGGGCGAGGTGGCTGGCGCCTGTAGTCCCAGCTACTTGGGAGGCTGAGGCAGGAGAATGGCGTAAACCCGGGAGGCGGAGCTTGCAGTGAGCTGAGATCCGGCCACTGCACTCCAGCCCGGGCGACAGAGCGAGACTCCGTCTCAAAAAAAAAAAAAAAGAAATGCTCAGCATCATTCATCATTAGAGAAATGAAAATCAAAATCACAATGAGATACTACTTCACGCCCACCAGGACAGCTATAATAAAAATGACTGATAATAACAAGTGTTGATGAGAAAGTGGATAAATTGAAATCCTCATACACTGTTGGTGGGAATGTAAAATGGTACAACCACTTTGGTAAAGGTCTGGCAGTTCTTTGAAAGGTTAAACATAGAGTTACCAAATAACTCAGCAGTTCCACTCCCAGGTACCTCCCCAAGAGAAATGAAAACGTAACTCTGTACAAAAACTCATACATGACACTATTTGGTTGATGGTTACACTAAACGCCTGGACTTCACAATTATACAATATATACATATACCAAAACAGCATTTATACCCCCTAAATTTATAACAAAAAAACCCCTCCTATGTGAATTTTCATTGCAGCATTATTCATATTAGCCGAAAAATGGAAACAACCCAAATGTCCATCCATGATGAATGGATAAACGGAATGTTTTATATCCATATGATGGAATTTTACTTGGCAATAAAGAGGAATGAAGCACTGATACATGCCACAACATGATGAACCCCTAAACATACTTAAATGATAAGAGGCCAGTCACAGAAGACCACATATTAATATGACATCATTTATATAAAATGTCCAGGATAGTTAAATCTATATGTAGAGAAATTAAATCAGTGTTTGGGGGAAGGGGGTAAGGTCCAGCTAAGGAGGTGTGATTGGTGATGGGTACAGGGTTCTTTCTGGGATGCTGAAAATGTTTTAAAACTGGATGATGGTAATGGTCATACAACTTTGTAAATATGCTAAAAAGCAGTGACCGTACGCTTTGAAAATTTGAATCTATGGTGTGTAAATTATATATTAATAAAGCTGTTACAAATACGGTAGCTTATTTTCTGAGATTTCCTGGCTTGTTCCCCCTTTCTGTTTTATCTGTACCATCTCTTTTCTTTTTTTTTCTATTTTCTGTCTCCTGATCAAGCACTTTCTTGTCGGTGTGAGTTCCTGTCTTAGATGTGAGTCCTGGAGTGTCAGTTTCCAGAGTTTATACCTTTAGACTTTGCTGTAGGCACTTCTGCTCACTTACTAGCTGGAATACAGAAAAGCTTATGGTTTCAGCCCCTGTGCTCCCATGGGCAGGCCGTGATTGACATGAGTACCTGTTGGCTGCCTTGCAGATCTGTTCTCTGGCCCGTCAGTCACCCGGCTGCTTCGCTTTGTGTCTTTCCTCAGAGATGCCAAGATTCTGCAAGTCTTGTATGTGGTTTGTACCAAAGTCACTTTTATTTTTGGATTCAGGAGGATACTTTCTCATCTAACTTTGTTGTAAATGTTGTCCATGGGTTTTGTTTTTGATGTCGATTGTTCTGTTTTTCTGTGGAGAGTTGGGAAAATTAAAAAATTTTGCTTCCTTGCTGTGACCAGCTTCCTAGAATTCAGAAGTGTAATCTTTCTGGCTGTTTGAGGAAGGTATTTGGAGGGAATTGGTCTGACAAAAACAGAAGATATTGTTCTGGAGATTTTAATGTCCTTGAGGAAAGAACTCTTGGCCTATTAATCTATTTAAATCTATTTAAATCTCTTTAAACCCAGGCCCTGGCATTAGTAAACACTCAAATATTCTTGGATTGTTGTTGAATTCGTTGAATGTAGATGTGCAGAGAGGTGAATGGCAGCCTGAACGAGGTGGGCTAGAATTTATAGCTGGTACCCACTTACCAGTGTTGTCATTGAGGGGGCTGGACGAATAGTTCCTCCTCCTTACGCATGCAGATCGGAAACACTTCTGAAGCTTTGGTCAGCTTGTCTCACATGCCTCAGTTTATAACAAACGTCTGAAATGATACGTAACTATCATGTGAAGTTTTGGTCTCACTAGGGTATCGATACTAGGGTGTTGATGATCTAAATGATGCAGATCCTGCATGCATCTGAATGAGTGTAACTAGAAACCCTTAATTAACCCTTAGATGCTGGGTCTGTTTTCCAAGTCCAAGATGCTTTGGATTCCGTTTTTGTACACTAAACTCCTATCAACCCTGCTTGTGGGTAACCAAAGCACGTGTAGTGGTTTAATCATGCAGGACCTTTCCAATTTGGTATGGAGGGAACTGCCTGATTTTTCCTGAGCTCTCTAATAATCACTTTCATTTACTCTACTCTTACATGAATCATAAAATGTTAGTAAATAGAACTATATATGTTATGGAGATGAATTCCCTAAAGGCCCCCTCAGTGACAACACTGTGATGTGTGCTCTATCCTTCTCGATCCTCTTATCGTCACCAACACCTACCATCAGAGGTTTCATTTCCTTGGTGCTCTGTTTTGCAACATGTCCTTGGAGAAAAGGTTGCTGAGGTTGAAATGAAGGACAAAGCCATACAATGTGCCGTCTGTTGAAGACAGCATATTTTTGTGTGTTTTAACAAAGGCCTGCAATGCTTTAATTTGAAGAAGTTGAGTTGGGTGGCAATTTAAGTACCTTGGACATTTTTCAAACCCAGGTGATGCCCAGTGATCTTGGTTGTAAGTAAAGTATGTAAATAATAGAATTATAAAGAATCCAGTGTTTACTTTCTGAGTGGCAGTGAAGAGGCTTAGTGTTTTCCTTCTGGGTTGGCTTCTTGGATGTGTTTCTCAATAAATTCTCTAGAGATATGTGTGTCAAGTCAGCTTGTTAAAAAGCAAAGAAACGTAAAGGCATGTAGCCCTCACAGTTGGATGCTTTTAAACACTGCAGCTGTTTGAAAGGCCGGAGTGTACGAATTCAATTATGACTGAGAAACCTATCATCTCTCCCTGTTAGTGCTTGTCATGAAATCCTTCTTAAAATAATGGTAGCCAAGGGAGGAAAGATGTGCAAGGAATATAGACAGCTTCAGTCAATTTAAAAAGGAACAAAAGACAAAAAATAAAAGGACACTTACTTCTTAAAAGATAAATGAAGGATTATAATCTTGGTTCAGCATGCTAGAAGTTTACTCAAACTTCCATTTTTTTTTGGTCTACTCTTTGAAACTGTGCCTTATTTTGTACCTAGTGGTTAATTTAACTCTTTAAACAAATAAGTTTTTGGCTTAAAGCTTTTCTGCATTATTATTTACAACCTTCTTTTGGTAATAATAAAAGATGATTACGGTAAAGTTTATAAAATAGAAAAATATAGAAAGTTAAAAAAAAAGAAAAATAACCTCCCTTTCAATGTTTCGTCCTCTCAGGAAATTATAGATTGATGCATACCCTAGACTTAAAAAATTCATATGACCGGGCGCGGTGGGATCCGGGCTAGGATCACGCCTGTAATCTTAGCACTTTGGGAGGCCAAGGTGGGCATATTGCCTGAGCTGAGGAGTTTGAGACCAGCCTGGGCAACACAGTGAAACCCCATCTATACTGAAATACAAAAGAAATTATTTGGGCATGGCAGTGTGCACCTGTAGTGCCAGCTGCTTGGGAGGCTGAGGCAGGAGAATGGTGTGAACCTGGGAGGCAGAGGTTGCAGTGAGCTGAGATTGCATCACTGCACTCCAGCCTGGGCGACAGAGTGAGACTCCATCTCTCCACTAAAAAAAAAAAAAAAAAAAAAAAAAAAAGCATATATACATGTATATATACAGACACACACACAATATAATTTGTTGTGATGTATAAATTGCATTTTTTTTTTGCAAACATTGTATGTTTATTATTCTGCAGCATGGTTTGTTTCACCTAATAGTTCATGGTCTTATCTCCATATAGCTGAGATCTGATGAACTGTATTCTCCCTTTTTGTGTCAGTAAAGGTATTAGATACATAATGGCCCATATGTGAGAAAGATATCAGGGGAAACTGCAGCCCTACCCAAATAGTTTGCCCTTCTCAACCCCTGGCCTAAATGGATGTGTAGTACCTAGAAGTCATTTAACAGCTGTCAAATCAATTGCACGGCTGCTGGTGTCATAGAGGACAGGCAGCAGCTGGTGGGCAAGTGTAACCATCCCCATTTCTCTGCATGGGGGGAGGGGGGACAGCAGCAGATGGACATAGTTCTACTGTTGTTCAATTTTTAACTGTAATTTAAGGGCTTTCCATTAGATGTTTAATTTTAAAGTCACAAAAAGTGATTTTAGTGAAATATTTAAAAACGATTTAGATAAGTTAGAAGAAAAGAATTATCCATGGTCCCTGGCTACCCAAATGTAATTATTGTTAACATTCTGTGATTTTTCTTTTCGTTCATGCCTTTTCTTGAATCTGTTGTTAGAAATGGCACTTTACCTCTGTGGTCTTCCTCCCTAAAACCCATCACTCAGTCTAATCATGAGAAAAACATCAGATAAATCCTGATAAAGAAACGTTTTTAACAAATTCCTCTTGAGAACCCCTCAGAACTGTCACTGTCATTAAAAACAATGAACATCCGAGAAACTGTCACAGCCAAGAGGAGCTTAGGGAGACATGATGACTAAATGTAATGTGTTGTCCTGGATGGGATTCTGAAACAGAAAAAGGACATTTGGGTGTCCATACTGAGGAGGGATGTTAACAATAGAAGAAACTGGGTATGGATTATAAGGAAACTTTTTCAACTGTCTTCACCTTTTCTGTAAATCTAAAACTATTCTGAAATAAGATCAAATACATCTTTTAAAAAGCATTACAATAATACTATATATGCAGTTTTGAACTCTGCTTTTTCTTATGTGCCATCTTTTTAAAAAATCTAGTGATTGTTCACTATTTATCAAAATGAATGTGCTTTGATTCACGTAACTATTGCCTTTGTTGGGGAGATATGTATGTGTGTGTGTGTGTGTGTGTGTGTGTGTGTATGTGTATATATATATATTCCCCCCTACAAAGCCTATTCTGATTTACAGTTACACCACCTATATATATAAATACCGGATTTCCTTGAACTTTCTCTAGCATTCTGTATAATCTTTCCTGAAACTAGTATCTTGATTTAATCTGTTATTTCTTTACTGAAGTTCAAATGTAAGCATTTCCCCATTAGGTTTGTTTTACTACTTCTCTTAAGAAGTCTCTCCTCACATTAATTGTCCCACTTGTGCCTGTGTTTTTCTTGTGAGTTTCCTTGAGCTCTTTAAATAGTACACACACAGCTTTCAATAATAAGCACAAACAGAGGTGGGAAATTGGACTTAATAAGTATTCTTTTGTAATGATCCTGTAGAATGCAACTAGGAAGAGGAAAAATTATAATTTATTAAAATAAAAACTAATGTAATTGAAATTCATGTCAAAAGAAAATACAGAATGATAGTAAGTAGTAGCTCATTTTCTTTGTCTTTGCTTTATTTTGGAGCAGCATGTGTGTTTTGGAAATGTTGGGTTGTTTAACAACATTGTTTATACTTCCTGCCTTTATTTTTTAAGGTATTTGCTAGATCAAAAATAATACATTTTGTAACCACATGGTAACATACAAGAGAATCTCAAAACATTTAGAATGTAATTTCTTTAAGCAATATGAATAGAGCCTATAATTAAAATATTTTGTTTAATAATAACGAAAAACTAGCTGTTAGTAAGTGATTTTGTTGCTAGCTACGAAACTAGAACTAATAATTATCTTAATCCTTTCTCCCCTGCCCAAAAACCCCACAAACTTTTCCCCTAAAAATAAAGTAAGTCGTGTTGTGAAGTAGAGGATCCAGTGGAATTAAAAATGCATCGACCCACGGCCTCCTGGTACCTGGCCATGTGCAGGAGTAGGTCTTCATCCATGGGTGAACAGCAGTTCAGTCTGCTGGTTTGGTTTATTTTGGCCCTGCACGCCTGGAACAGACTCTTGAGAGAGGGGCCCAGGAGCACGGGGGCTGCATGTTCTTTCCCCATGACTGCAAATGCCCCACATACTGTGAAACTGGACTGCGGAGCTCATTAACCCAGACCTGATGACTGGCAGGCTTCACAGCTTCCTCTGATTTTGACAGGGAATGGAAGATGTTCAGACACCTCGTGTGTGTAACTTACCTCCCTGTGAGCTCCATTTTTGCTTTTTGTGCTTAGGCAGTATCTATTTTTAGTTATTAAAAAGTCTCTTGTATCTCTCTTACTTTTACCTTCTTTATAAATTCTACCTTTTTTTCTGTACTAACTTGAATTAAAATATGTATATAATATGATTTGTTAGAAATCTTTTCATCACAGATCATGCATGATACAGCGTGTGTGTGTGTGTTTGTGTATGTGTGTTTGTTTACTAGGGGTGGAAGACCACGTGGAAAATGAAATTGTTTTTAAAGTAAAAGTGTATATACCAAGTAAAATTTATAGATCGGGGTAGACAAATTATCTTTTAAATGGAGAATGTTTCAGATTGCTCAACTTAAAACTTCTTATCCTTTTTTATGAAGCTATTACCTGAGAATGGAAGTATTTATTATGCCAGAATCATTATTATAAACCTTGGTTAGTTCTTATATTGAAAGAATGGAGAAATGTTCTATTCAATCCTTTGGCATGTTTCAACTAAAGCTTAAGTTGCGGGAGAGAAGAATGAAGGTATATTGGGGAGATGGGGGACAAAACCCTTTTAGGTCTGCCACAAGCTCTAAATTACTTGGACACCTTGTTGTATATTAAGAAGTAATTCAGATTTTAGTTTATTTGATAATATATCTTACATATTTTAATATAAAGATGTTTTTAAAAGCGTGGCAGTAAAATTATTTAACCCCCCACTCTCCAGTCTGTAAGTCAGAATGATTCTACTAGAATCTGTGCCATGTTCATCCTTGACTTTAGGGCACCCTTGGTGGGTGGTTACACATCCTACAGTGTACATATAGCTCAGTTAATATAGCTTTGCATTAGATACAGGAGGAAGGGCTCAAGATCTACATGTTTCAAAAGATTCCAAGCAGAGTTTGTGTTTGAAGTGTTCACTTCAGCAAAAGTCCACAGGTTTTCATGAATTGAATAATTCCTCACTGCTTAATGTTCATTTTCCATTAATTGAAGCATTCCTTCATTCATTTGACAAATGTTCCAGTCTCCAGGACTGAAAAAGGGTCTGTCTCAATGGAGTTTACAGTGTAGCTTTTCCTATGATTTCTAGGTTGATAGATACATTCTAAAACTAGTTAAAACTTGTTGCCTTTATTCTCCAGTAGCTATCAACAATAGCAACAACAACAAAAATCAACCCCAAAGCATCTTCATTATCTGGAGGATAAACCTACTGCAGTCTGTGAGTGAGAAAATGTAGAATAATCTGTATATTCTGTTAATTCTTGCTAAAAAAGAGAATTTCTTATTGCCAGAGTATTATATTTTTTATTTTGTACATAACTCTTGATAGGAAAGAATAGATTGTGCCGTTCTTTTGCGAAGGTGAAGTCCTGTGTGCTTGTGCTTTCTGATTATACGTTACTTTCAGCTATTGAAAAAACTGCTTAATGCCAAGGTCATGTAGTATCAGGCACTGACTAAAGATAGTTATGCGGGTGGACCTTGACTGAAGTACCTGATGCAAAAACAGTCCTTACTGACAAATTGAATCAGTTATTCACCACCATTGTGCAATCTCCCACAATTGTGGGAGATTTGGAGATTTGGGGTTTGGGAGATACTGTGACTTTAGAGAAAGAAAGGGGGAAATTAAGAACAAGTAAGAGAACTAATCCTGGAAACAAGCTCTCACACAAGCTTGGGGATAGAGCTGGGTCAGGGAGAAGGGGAGTATGTGGAACTTCCTTTGTGAGAATATTTTCCTTGTTTTCAGACTCATTTTTGAAAGCATTTTGATACGAGAGATCAAGAGATCATCTCATTTTAGTCTAACACTAATATTATGTAAAGGAAACTAAAGCTTGTTTATTTAGAGTGACTTGTCCAGGGTCACATGGTTATTTAGTGACAGCATATATGCATATAGAATCTAGAAACTTGTTCTGGATTTTTCCTGTGACACTAACTCTTTCTCTGGAGTGCTCATTGCTAATGGGTGATGGTTGCACATGAAGCTGGAGAAGTGATCGACGCCATATGGGGGAAAGCTTTGTGCGTCCTTGTGAGGAATTTCACTATATGTGTGTGTGCTGGAGAGCTAGTGCCAATTTTAAACATGGATGTGGCCGGGCACGGTGGCCCATGCCTGGTAACCCCAGCACTTTGGGAGGCCGAGGCGGGTAGATCACGAGGTCAGGAGATCGAGACCATCCTGGCTAACACAGTGAAACCCCTGTCTACTAAAAAACAACAACAACAACAAAAAACCCCAAAGAATTAGCTGGGCATAGTGGCGGACTCCTGTAGTCCCAGCTACTTGGGAGGCTCAGGCAGGAGAATCGCTTGAACCCGGGAGGTGGAGGTTGCAGTGAGCTGAGGTCATGCCACTCCCCTCCAGCCTGGGCAACAGAGTGAGATTCTGTCTCAAAAAAAAAAAAAAAAAAAAAAAGCATGGATTTAATGTTAGGTTTTTATTTAGAAAGAACACTTTGACTGTGATTTGGAGAATGGGGTGTATTGGAAGTAGTGGTGGTGGTAAATGGGTGAAGGGGTATATTAGGAAGCTACTGAGAGTTGTTCATGCAAAAAATAATGGGAACCATATAAACAGTGGAAGTGGAAAAACAGTGGGGCTGGTTAGAGCAATATTAAAGAGGAAGAGAAATAGGATTTAGTGATTGTATGTTGGTGGTAGGATGGGGTGAAAGGAGGGAGAGAAATGAAGTGTTTTGGTTTTCTAGGGTACATAACAATTCACCTTTCTAATTAATGGCTTAAATCAACAGCAGTTGTTTATTTGCCCACTCTTCTCCAATTTGGTTAGGGCTCGGTGGATGACTCATCTGTACTCCACACAGTGTCTGCCAGAGCTGGAATTTTCAGGATGGCTTCTTTACTGGGTGGTGCCTCAGCTGACCTTGTGGTGTCATCTAGGGACTGGCTGGGAATGGCTCTCCTTTTGGTCTCTCCCCAACGCAAGCATTACCTCCCTTACAGCATGTCAGTCTCATGGTAGTCTGACTTCCTGCATGGTGGCTGGCTTTTCCCTAGAGCTCAATAGTAGAAACTGTTGGCCTTCTTCATACTGGGGTGCAGAAGTCCCAGAACATTAGTTCGACTGTATTCTATTGGTCAGAGCAGCCACAGGGCCAGATTGCATTCAAGAAGAAGGGAAATACTTCCCATCAAAGAATTTATGGACACATATTTAATCCATCACAGTGTGCCCTCTGGCCACAAATTATTTACATTTCTTCAAAGGCAAAACACAATTGCTCACTCCCAAGATGCCCGGCAGTCTCAGCCCATTATAGCATTAGGCTCTGACTCAGATACCAGAATTACATTCATTAAATCATATGGAGGTGTAGATGAGGTGGGTTGGGTGTGGTTTCTCAGTGGCAGAGGTGTGTGAACTAAATAGAAGGACAAGTTATTTGTCCCCTAGCCCCCCATATATAAAACAGGAATATAGGGATGATATAAGCCCAATAGACACCCCTGTTCAAAATGGATGTGTGGCAGTGGGTTACAGTACCATAGAACAGGTACTGGTCCATAGCAGTTCTGAAATTCAGCCAATTCTCAGCCTCAGCTCTCATTGGGAATGATTTTCTGTGGTTCTTGGCTCCATCCTCTGTGTTGTCCTTCCATTCCAGTAAGAAACAGCTGATGTTTGCAGCCGACTCTTTTTTACCATGCTTCCTGCCTATAGAAGTTTGGGGGTTCAGAGGCCTCCTTTATTTTGGGAGATCTTATATCATTTATTCCAAGCTAGTGTAGTACCCCCCAAATTTAAGAACTTTCTGTATATCAGTCCACTCTGTTTGAGAAAAGTCATACCCAAAATATCTTTGAAGATAAGATTGGTTCTTCTCTACTTTAGGCTGGGTGTCAGGATACTGTGGGAGAGCTCCTTAAAGTCTTAGAAACCCCCTTGTCTAGATAAGTGGGTTTGGGAGGTAGGTCCTCAGATCTTTGAGGTTTTTAGAAAAAGGAGTCCTACTTTTTTGGTACTAACCATGGGTCATTTTTACTGTCAGAGCCCTATTTTGGTCCTTGACCTGAGGCTACTTTTTACTGTGAAAGTCTTTTGCTGAGAGGGACTGCAGATGGAAGTAGCTTTACCTTTGGACCCATAACGTTTTGGGTCCTTTATATTTCCTCTGATTTCTGCTTTTCTTAGCTTCTCTTGCTTCTCTCACACTTTATCACAGGCGGTTAAAGGAAGCCAGTTATACTTCCAGCTTTCCGTCTGGAAATCCTCTTAAGTTGACCCCCAAGTTCATTAAATACTCTTTCTCTTGTGTGCATTACAACAGGCTTCCTCATTGTTTGCCAGTTCACAGCTGGTGTCCTCTTCTGTCCTGCCTTCAGTAGCCAGTTGCCTCACTAGCAGCTCCCACTTTCAAACCCACTAGCCATTTCCTCGAGGCCCTTTAGGCTCCACACAAAACCCATTCCCAAAGCCAATGCCACATGTTTTAGATTTTTGTCTTGTTCATTGCATAACAAACCACCTCCAAATGTAGTGGCTTAAAATAACATTTGTTTACTTAGTACCCTGCAGTTTGGATTCTCCTTGGTAAGAACAGCTTATGTCTACTTCACATGGCATCTGCCAGGACTGGAACATCCAAGGTAGCATGTTCCCTCTTGTGTGTGAAGCCTCAACTGAGTGCCTGAAACACTTGGGGCTGGCCAGGCATCTCTTTCTCTCCATGTGGCCTCTATGCTGCAAGCTTGGCCTTCCTCACAGCAAGATGGTCTTATGGTAGTCATGACTTTGGATATTTTCAGACTAGGAAAGTGGAAGTAGCCAAGCCTTCTTAGTACCTAGGCTTGAAGAGCTCAAAATGTTCATCTAATTGCTTCTATTAATCAAAGCAGCCACCTAACCAGGGAAGCAGACAGTATCACCTTTCAGTGGGAAAACTACGAAGAATTTGTAACCATCTCTAATCTACTATAATAGGATAATTCCTAGGTTTTTCTGGTTTAGCATTGGTAGATTATGATACTGTTCCCTTGAACTGGTTTTTCTTGGAAAGGTCATGGTTCATTTACATTTCAAAGAAACCAACTCCAAAACAAACAAATGAAAAAACAGAACAAAACCAAAAAGCAAATCAAATCAAATCAAACAAACAAAAAGCCAAATAGGAAAAGAAAGACCTGTTAGCGTTGTAGACTGACTTATCTTTTCACTCCTTGCCGTCTCCACGCAATATGTTACTGTTTTCACACCTTCTACCATTTATCTCAGTTTTCTCTTTTCAGCTACAGACAGTATCACTTAACATTTCTATGTTAGTTCTACTGCCTTTCCTTTTCTTTTCCTCCACTTCCACTTTATAGTTTCTGGTATCTGCCCTTTATTTTTTATGTTGTTTAAATTGATATCACATTGTGATGTGTTCATAGTTAATTTCATGCTTTGTAGTTGATTTTAGGAGTTGATTATTACTGGACTAAAGGTTTTACGCTAATACGACTGTGTAAATATTTACTAAAGAGTCACTGTGCCATGACTACACTTTTTTGTTTGGCAGCTTTTTGTTTTTCCTGGAGTTTCTGCTTACCATTTTTTTCTTGCCTTCTCTGCTTTAATCAGACCCTTAAATTCTTCTGACATCTCAAGCATGCTAATTAACCTATGAAATCCGTTCATTTGTTCATTTCCTAGATGCTTCTCAGCTAGGACCCTCAGCTGTCCTGTTTCAGTTGGGACTGATGGCAATGTGTCCTCAGGGTTGGATTCTCTATTTCTTAGATTGTATGGCTTCCTGTTTCTTATTTTACTGTCTGGTTTTGCTTCAGCATATCTTTAAGTAACCTCTCTAAAATGCTTTTATGTGTAAAATTTCTGAATCTTTTCTCATCTGAAAATATGTCTATTCTTTAATCAGAGTTTCTTCAAACACCGCATGTTCTCACTCATAGGTGGGAATTGAACAATGAGATCACTTGGACTTGGGAAGGGGAACGTCACACACCAGGGTCTATTATGGGGAGCGGGGAGGAGGGAGGGATTGCATTGGGAGTTATGACTGATGTAAATGACGAGTTGATGGGTGCTGACGAGTTGACGGGTGCAGCACACCAACATGGCACAAGTATACATATGTAATAAACCTACACGTTATGCACATGTACCCTAGAACTTAAAGTATAATACTAATAATAATAAAAAAGAATTTCTTTCAGTGTTGTAGGCAAAGAAATACTCAAGTGCTCAGAATGTTATTCCCTAAGGATGCTGTAAATATATCTGAGGGTGTATGATTACTTGTTTCTGTTGTTTTCCCCAAATTTGTTTTCTGATCTTATATTCCTGCTTCATCATTATTTAATTTTTTCTTTTGCTTATTAATATTTTTGAATTTTAGGAATTACATTCAGACATTAGTTACTGGGTTTTAAAAATTTATAATTAATTACACTAGATGGCAAATTTGTGAAATTCTCCCTAAATGGCTTTACTAGGAAATCATTATTGTGACACAAATACAATATGCCTATTTTAGAAAAGTCTGTAAAATTTCTGGAATATCTACTCCTTTCAGTCCCTATTTAAGAATCTCTTTACTTTTTTCCTGGTGCGATAAAGTTGGATTGCTTAAACCTTTTCAGGACAGCTTTGTCTTTTAAAAACATAGCCACCAAGATCTGGAACATTTTAGGCCTTTGACCAGTGGTGCTTTTTAAGTCATTTCTATCGCCCTTCTTTGAAACAGCTGTGGAGACAATAAAGGTTGATCTATAAACTCCATTAATAGCATTCATGGCTGGAATAAAACTATGCTTTATTGTTTTAGTATAATGAATGGACCTGTCTGGAAGGCCCACTGATTTTTTTCTATGTCTGTAGAGATGTGAAATTTGCAGCTTGTGGTTTTTAATGAAGGAAACCGGATTAAACATTTACCCCTTACATAAATTATAAGCAGGTGAAATAAACCTGTGGAACACCTTTGTGAAAGCAGGAGCCACATTAATCGCAGGTCATGAGAAAAACGAGGGGCTTTGTTGAGAAAGTCCAGAGCCAATGGGTTGCAAAACCACCCTGATCCTGTTTATAAATAGGCGTAAACAAGCCAAGCAATTAAGTGGGAGGGGCACAACAACTTACTGATTGTGGAGCCAGGATACTTACCAAGGTATCATTCTTTTATTTAGTTATTTATTTATTTTTTTGAGACGGAGTCTCACTCTTGCCCAGGCTGGAGTGCAGTGGCGCGATCTCGGCTCACTGCAACCTCCGCCTCCTGGGTTCAAGTGATTCTCCTGCCTCAGCCTCCCAAGTAGCTGGGACTACAGGTGCACGCCACCATACCCGACTGATTTTTGTATTTTTAGTAGAGATAGGGTTTCTCCATGTTGTCCAGGCTGGTCTCGAGCTCCAGATGATCCACCTGCCTCGTCCTCCCAAAGTGCTGGGATTACAGGCGTGAGCCACCGCACCTGGCCGTATCATTTATTTTCACTGGCAGATTGTGAACTTCATAAACTCTTTATGATTTTGCTGTTTCCAGCAACTCATAGAGGAATACCAGGAATCTTTATAAATAGCCTTTGGTTGTATGCAGATTATTGTATTATATGTTGGAGGAATGGATTTCATATTGTGACTTTTGCACTTTACCACTCACTTTAAAAAATATTTGAGAAAAGGGCCTTCTAGTTGGAACTCAGTCTTGTACATGTTTGTTCCTGTTTAGATATACCACAAAGAGGCACAGTCTCAGTGGTGAGGAGTTGCTAAGGAGGACGTAGCAGTTGATACATCTGTTTTATGCCTACCCTTACCCACTGCTGAGTAGTTACCAACCAGTACATTTCAGGGAACTTGTACCTTTGTCCTACCACATCTGTCTCAGGCCTCCTTTAACACAAAGGAATGGCAGCATTCTTTTTAGAAAATATATTCTAATTGGATAAATATTTTTTGATTTCACACATACTGCCTGCAAACATACTTCTGTACTTAATACCTATACTCCTATTGTAAATGGTTGTTTTTATACTTGGTACCTTCTATACTCAATGCATTCTCTTTTCTGTGATCCCGCTTCCCCTCCCCCACCTGTACACTCTTCCAAATTGTAGCAAGGTTTTGCACGTTGCAGTTGCTCAATAAATGTTTGTTGAATGAAATTAATTGGCTACAGTCTGTTCCTGTTTCCCTTTAACTTAAATCTGCACAATATTCCTGTATTGAAAGCACAATAACATTATTTGCAGTGTTCAGAATCATTGCCAAGGATACGTTTGATTTTCAGGTCATACTGAGAAGTAACAATGAACAAATGAATGAACAAAACAGCTAACCACATACATTTTAATTTCTTTAAAGATTGGCAAATCTAGCTTCTATTGTGTTTGAAATATAAAACATATTTATGTTTGCTATTTAAGAATAAGGTTTATATTTTGGCAAGTATTTGGCATGTAGGTGATTCTTTCTGAGCATTCTTTTTCTTTTCTGTGTTTTCCTTAAAATTAAAAAAAAATTATACAGCTGAAACATCTGGCAGATCTGATTTAATACACGGCCAAAATAACCATTGTTCTTTCCATGATTGTCAATTCTTTTGATGACCTCTTGTGTTTAATAATGTCGTTTCCTTTTTAGATTTCACAACGGTTATGGCTAGATAACCATGAAAATCTGTGGAATCTAAACTATGGTTCTGCTAAACCTTTGTTAATAAATGAGGAAGTAAAATGAATATGAATTTGAGCTTAAAATTAATGGGTCTGAGATGACAGTAAACTTGTTTTAAATATCTGAGTTTGCATATCAGCTCTGTTTACTAGTCTCATGACTTTTCTTTCTGCAAGTTAATTATATTTGTCTTGTCTTAAAAGGTAATTGTAAGAATCATCAGTAGTTGAAAAGCACTTTGTAGCTATTAGCTGTATATATGAGATTACAATTACCAAGTCATATTATATAATCCCTATTTCAAAGCAATTCACATAAGCATTTTCAGAAATCAAATCATTCTGATAGACTGACTCATATTCTTCCTCTAAGAAAATAAATATCTGTATTACTTAATAAATAGTTTTTTTTTTTTTTTTTGAGACAGAGTTTTTCTTTTGTTGCCCAGGCTGAAGTGCAATGGTGCGATCTCTACTCACTGCACACCCTCCGTCTCCCTGGTTCGATTCTCCCGCCTTAGCCTCCCGAGTAGCAGGGATTATAGGCACGTGCCACCATGCCTGACTAATTTTGTATTTTTAGTAGAGACGGGGTTTCTCCATGTTGGTCAGGCTGGTCGCGAACTCCCAACCTTAGGTGATCTGCCCACCTCGGCCTCCCAAAGTGCTGGGATTACAGGCATGAGCCACTGTGCCCAGCCAAAGATTTTATTTATATCATTTACAAAAATTTTCCCCAAGAATGTGGAACCTACAAATTTCTCAGGTCTAGGTAACTCTAAACCACTGTATTGTTGCACTGAAAAATTTGCTGTTTGTAGATCTGGCCTGTGCCTAGCAAGCCAAGTGGCTATGAGTGGGTAGAATATTATCTGGTGGATCGAATGCAGCAGAGGATATTCACCATCCATTCAGACTTGTAAAGTGTTTGGAGTGGAGCCTGGCAGACAATATGCCACATCATACAATGTTTATTATATAGATATTAAGAACTGAGACAATATTTATTAATTCTACTGAAAAGATGATTAAGTGTAACATTCCAGAGACCCGCCTGGGAGAATGAGGGGTGAAATGTGTGAATGCAAGGGTTTTAGCAGTGTCTAAGAGATGACTATCTACCTCTTGTTTAAAGAGTTTGCCAGCAAAAGAAAGGAAAAAACAAAACCAAATGCAGTAGTAAGAGCAAACAAAGGCTGAAGGTGTGTGTGTGTGTGTGTGTGTGTGTGTGTGTGTGTGTGTGTGTATTTTAATTTAAATTTATTATTTGTTTTGACATTACAAAAGAGATGATGCCCCCAGGGAAGAAATGACTGCAGGTCTAAATAAGGAAGGGTATACTGTAGGATTTGGAATTCTAGCAAAGTAGAGGTGGATTAAGGGCTCAGCAAACTGAAAGGAATAACTATAAATCAGAGAAAAAAGGCTAGGTACAGTGGCTGACTCCTGTAATTCCAGCATTTTGGGAGGCCAAGGCAGGAGGATCACTTAAGGCTAGGAGTTCAAGACAAGCCTGGCAATATATCAAGACCCTATCTCTACAAAAACAAAAATAAAAATTAGCTGGTGTGGTGGCGCATGCTTGTAGTCCCAGCTCCTCAGGAGGCCGAGGTGGGAGGATCAATTGAGCCCAGGAATTTGAGGTTGCAGTGAGCTGTGATTCTGCAACTGCAGTCCAGCTGGGGGAACAGAGAGAGACTCTGTCTCTTAAAAAAGAAGAAGATGAAGAAGGAGAATGGGGAGGAGGATGAGGAGGGGGAAGAAGGGGAGGGGGAGGAAAAAGAAGGGGAAGAGGAAGAAGAAGAAAAGGAAAATGTCTTCAGTGGTTAAAGTATGAGAGGACAGAAGGAGGGACAGTGAGATATTGAAGTGGAATTAGGAGCACATGAGAACATTTATGTGAGGTTGTCATGCAAGCGCCAGTGAATTAAAAGTGGATTGTCTGCTTGAGGATCTTCTCTTCTTTAAGATGACTAGAGGATAAATGAAATATACGAAATGATCAGCTGAGGGGTATGATGGAGAATGAATGCTGGTAAGGAAGTAGAAATAAAGTGAGAAAGAGGATATGCCAATATTAGGGTCAAAAATAGGGTCATTTTTGCGTTTATTTTGTGTGCATTTAAAAATACAGTCTTTTGGTTATTTATCCAACACATATTTATATGTTTATTTATTCAGCAAATATTTGTTGAAAGTCTTTGGTTTTATAGGGCTTCTTTTTATCATGGGAAGACAGACATTAAAAAGATAAAAAAGTACAATATTATAGCATGCTAAGTGGTGAGAAGTGCTTAGGATACAAATTTTACAGGAAAGGGGTCGGAGAGAAAGCAAGAGAAGGAAAGAGAAAAAGAAATAATGACAGACCGGAGAAAGAATGAGAGAAAGCGAGAGAGTTTCAGTGAGTGCGCCCAATGGAGTTGTCACTGAAAAGACAATAGGTGAGTAAAGATCTAAGGAAGTGAGAGAGAGGAACAGGACTTCCGTGGCCCAGGAGGAAGGCTCCTGCTCTGTGGAGGAGCAGTCAGGAGGCCATGTGGCTGGAGTGGACTGAGTGAGGGAGAGTGGCGGGTGAGGAGCTCAGAGAGGGAGTAGGGCATCAGATGGTACAGGGTCTTGTAAGCCGGGAGACTGCATGAAATGACTAAGTGGAGCAAGTGTAAATAGGAAAGAGGAAAGGGTCAATCACAGAGCCCTGGGTCGTCCCACGGATGAGAGTTCTGAGAGATGAGAAGGAATAAACAAAGGAGTCTGAAGGAGAGCCAGTGAAGGGAGAAAACCTAGCACAGTCAAGTGTCCTGGTAGCCAAGTGAAAGAAGTATGTCAAGGCTGAGGAAGTGGTCTTTTCTGTCAAGTGTACCCCTTGGGTCTAGTATGATAGGGACTGGGAATTAACCATTGGATTTAGCAATGTGGCAGCCATACCAGCTGCTTTGTTGGGTTGGCAGGAGTAATTGCCTGATGTTATATGGGTTCAAGAAGGAAAGGGAGGAGAGAAATCACAAACAGTAAATGCAGGCAACTCTTTTGGAGTTTAACTGCATCTAGGAGGAGGGAATTGGCCTGGTAGTTAGAGAAGGAAGTGAGGTCAAAAGAATTCTTTTAGGATGAGAGGTAAAAATAGCGTGTGTGTGTAAACTGATGGGGAGGATAGAGTAGAGAAGGAAAAATTGATGTTGTGGAAGAGAGAGGGGAGAAAAGCTACAGCAGTGTCCTTAAGTGTGCAGGAGGCCATGACATCTGATATACAAGTTGTTTGTGTGTGTGTGTGTGTGTGTGTGTGTGTGTGGTGGGGGAAAAAGTGGCCTTAGCTAGTGTGTGCATAGTATCAGGAAAGAAGGCATAGTGTAAGCACAGTTAGATGTGAAGGTCAGAACTTGTGGAAGCTCTCTTTGGATATGTATCCAAAGATAATATAGATTCTCCCTGCCCTGCCCTCCCCTCCCCTCCCCTCCCCTCCCCTCCCCTCCCCTCTCCTCCCTTCCCCTCCCCTCCTGTTTTTGCCTCCCTCCCTCCCTCCCTCCCTCCCTCCCTCCCTCCCTCCCTCCCTCCCTCCCTCCCTCCTTCCTTCCTTCCTTCCTTCCTTCCTTCCTTCCTTCCTTCCTTCCTTCCTTCCTTCCTTCCCATCTGTCTATCCATCCTCACACACATACCTATACATGCACAGTGATTTTCACACACTAAATAGAAGAGAAAGATGAGGTTTTCCTCTTTTGACAATTGCTGCCTTATATACCTCGAAGTATGCTGTTATTTTCTGGTCTTTTAAAAAATCTGTTTGAAGGTCATATGCAGCATCCTTAAGCTTCCATCATTCCAAGTCTTGAGGAATTACAGTTAGCAAGGCAGAATGTTAGATTCCAGTTCCCTTTCATTAATGTGTTTTAACTTTGGGGTTGCCATTACTAAATGAGAATGGGAATCCATAAGTGAGTGAATTGCTGAAGGTGGCAGTGAAAGAGTCTGTTAGTGTCAGAAATTAGTAGTAGCACCTTTTAAGAATACCCTTCAGCAGCTATGGTGCTGGGTTCATGGGGGAAGCCCTATTTCAGGTTATTCCACATCCTAATCACTCTGGATGTAGACTTGGACCTAATCTTCTGGACCCAGACCTTTCGACCATTGAGACCTGACTGTCATTTTTATCTCTCTTCTGACCTTTTCTTTCTTTCTTTCTTTCTTTTTTTTGAGATGGAGTCTCTCTCTGTCACCCAGGCCGGAGTGCAGTGGCACGATCTCAGCTCACTGCAACCTCTGCCTCCTAGGCTCAAGCGATTGTCCCGCCTCAACCTCCCTAGTAGCTGGCATTACAGGTGCCCACCACCACGCCCAGCTAATTTTCTTTTTTTGTATTTTTAGTAGAGACAGGTTTTACCATGTTGGCCAGGCTGGTCTGGAACTCCTGACCCCAAGTGATCTGCCCACCTCGGCCTCCCAAAGTGCTGGGATTACAGGCTGAGTCACCATACCCAACGTGTTCTGACCTTTTCATTTTAAGTTTTTGGTTTAGTTACCTGTCTTCAGGAATTATTGTTTCTATTACTTCTAGGGCCTAGACTTCTGGTTTGCTGAGAATTTCCTACAATCTTTAGTGTTTTGACTTGTAAATTTTCTGGCCTTTTCTGTCCACATTGTCTTCTAGTCCTTGTCCATATCTGACTAGCACCATCATGTTGATGCCTGGTATTGGACTGTGTGCATTAGCCAACCACAGTACCATAATTGTTTGGGATTTTGTGGTTATTTTTATAAATTGTTATAATTCATATGACTAATTTTATGAAAATGATTTCCTAACACTATGGCAATATTTAATTGGTCAAAATATTATTTTTCTTCTATTTTATTTAACCAGTTTGTTTCTCATAATAATTATTATTCTGTTATTAAAAAATAACAAAAACTAAAACCATTTCTAGAGATACAATAGTTATATAAAACCAAGCTTTTCTACAAACTAGTCTGTTTTTACTTACAGTGCTTTTCTGAAGAAACAAAGTACATTAAAAAAAACTATACTAGTAGCCTCAGAATTAAATAAAAGTAAACAGAATTTTTGTGGCCTAACTTTAATCTGAAACAGAGAGAGTATGATGAATAGTTTTGTCTTTTTTTCCCAAAATCTCCTTTCAAGGCTGTTTATAATTCATTCTGGCTTCAGGGTAGCTCACTAACATGAGCATGATCAGTCTGTAGAATGAGTACTCCTGGAAATAGATCGGAATCAAGTAAGCAGGGTGCTGTCCTGTTTTAAGTATGACAAGTTAAGAAAAATCTGGAATATTACAGTAGGTCTGTTATTTTTAAAAAACAATCACATGCAAAAAATTTGGACCCAGGGTAGATGATGGGCAACAATAGCTACCATTTTAGTGAGCACTTATTGGCCAAGCATATGTCTGCTGTCATTTAATTTCACAAATCCTTACAAAATAATTTGAAGCAGATATCAGTAAACCACTTTATGCATAAAACACTAAAGTTAGAGCTGCTAATAATAAATTTGTAAAAGGCCACACAAACCAGTAAACTGGAGAGCTGGTATTGGAGCCTGTTTGAACAATGTTGGAAGGCATAAAATTTTAATTATAACCTATATGTACATATGGTGAGCAGATAATTGAATTGGGTCAATGTTGTCATACTGTATTACTGTGGACATGTGGAAGACTTGAGAACCATAGTACTCAAGTGTGGTTTGCAGAACTCTGGGGTTCCCTGAGATACTTTCGGGGGTCAGCAAGTCAAAACTATTTTGATTATAATGTTAAGATGTTATTTGTCTTTTTCACCATGTTGACATTTGCATTACTGGTCCAAAAGCAATGATAGATGAAACCACTGGCATCTTAGCATGATGCCATGATGGTGCCCACCAATGCAGTGGCACCAAACTCTACTAGTGATCACTGTATTCTTCACAGTCGCTAATTCATAGCTAAAAATCCCAGCCAGACCCACTTCAGAATGATCTTCATCTGCTTATTGAATCGGTAGAATTTATTCAATTTCTTAAAATTTAACCCTTGAGAACACATTTTTAAAAATATAATACTTGAGAAAATGGGAATGGCATACCAAATACAATGCTGGTGTAGAGAAAAAGCATTTGTACAGTTTTTTGAATTGTGTGATAGGAAGAACTATGGCCCCTTAAATATGTCCTTGCTTTTATCCCAGGAACCTGTGAATATATTACCTTGTATGTCAGAAGTAGCTTTGCAGATGTGATTAAAGTTAAGGACCTCGAGATGCAGAGATTATCCTGGATTTTCCAAGTGGGCCTAATCTAATAACAAGAGTTCTTAACAGGGAAGAGGAAGGTAGAAGATGGGTCAGAGAGATGTGATGTGAGGAGGACTCAACCCACTGTTGCCGGCTTTGCAGGTGGAAGAAGGGGGCCACAAGACTGGGAATTTGGATGTCTTTTAGAAACTGGGAACAGCCCTCAGGTGACAGCCTGAAAGAAGACCATAAAGAAATGAATTCTCCCCTAGAGATTCCAGTAAGGATAGTAGTCCGCCAGCATCATGATTTTAGTCTGATGAGATTTGTACTAGACTTCTGTCCTGTGGAACTGTAAGGTAATAAATGAAGTTTGTGGTACTTTATTAAGGCAGTAACAGAAAGCTAATACAAGTTGTATGCTGAACTAGCCTCTTTTACTTGGAAAACCATTTTTGCTTGTAAGAATGACTCATAACAAAATGTGCTGCTTCAGTCTTGGGTGTTAGGCAGACATAGTCTTGAAAATGAACAAAGTGATCTTGCCACTTAAAGAAAAGCAACTGACAGGGTGTGTTTAGACTTTTGGAAAAACTTCTATTTGTCACTGTGAGCTTGATGGTTTGCTGAAGACTTTGATGAGATTGGTGGTAATATTAGCAAATGTGATGTCTTGATAATACTTAATAGAATATGTCAAAATTTGCATAATTCAGTGAACCAATATTTCCCCAAAGACCAGTGTATGAGTTACAAAATCTTGCATTGTTAAAATATTCTTTTGAAGTGCAAAATAAAGAAATGGATTTCAATGGGACAGAATGTAGAAAGTTCACTGATACAGTTTCAGATTTCACATTGCCACAAACCTGTAAGGAGTGATCATTCTTTGGTGGATAGTATCAAAAGATAATATTAAGCATTATCTGAAAAAGCTCTGAAAATTTACCCTTTTCCATTTATATACACTTGTGGGACATTAGATGTTCTTCATGTCATGGCAGTTCGAGTGCAGAAACAGATAAGGGAATCCAGCTACCTTTTATTGGTCAGGTGTTATAAAAATGTTAAACAATATCAATCTTTTCATAAACTTTTTTGTTTTAAAAGTGATTTTCATAAAATAATATTTATCATATAATGATTTGTGACTATATTAAGTGAATTAATAAATATTTAAAATTTTCTCAGTTATAATTTCTAAAATGATAAATACTGATAGATAGAACCATGCATACAAAAGCCCTTAGTGGTCTCTCAACAGTTTCAAGAGTGAGAATTGCTGTTTTAGAAAGCACTTGGAAAATGATGATAAAGATGTCAATTATCAACAAGGAAAAATACCTACACCATGTTTTCAAGGACAAAAAGGAGATCACAAAAGTTTTTGTTTAGAATGAGTCTGTTTATTCAAAATTTTATACCTATGTTAACTATTTTAATATTGAGAAATGTGTGGAGAGATGTTCACTAAAATTTCAGTAGTGGTATTCTCTGGGTGAGTGTTTTTTTTATTTGTACTTGTCTGTATGGTTTATTTTACAATGAGCATGTATCATGAAATAAAATAGCAAATCTGTATTAAAAGCACATTTATTATTTTACAGCATATGTTTTTATGGGAACTGCGAAGCCATGTAAAAAGTGTATAATGTATTCATGAAAGCTTTTCTTTCATTGCATTCTTTTCTAGGGCTACTAAATGATAGTCATGGTTTTTGGTCCAAGTTTATTGCTCAAGGCTTTAATGCAGTAGTTCTGAATTTATATGTTTAAAATGGTCTCATTGGTAGGTTGGCCCAGTAGATATTGACATTCGTTAATGCAGCAGTGTGTTAACTTCACTCATCCTTTTGTTTTCTGTTTAGTATTTACGGATAAGCCTTGTAGGGTAGAATTAAACTTATGATGTTTATAAACATATTATAAATTGTTCAGGATTATAGCAGGACACGAGGGCTTTAGGGTGCACACTGTTAATCATAAGCAAACACTGTCACAGAAACGCAGTGTTTGATGTCTAGTTTCCGTTCTAATCTCATAGTCTTTGATGTTATCCTCTTAAGACTGGAAAATGTCATGTTCATTTTCTTGATCCGGTTAACATGATTTTATGAGTGGGTTCAATAAATTAGCAGAATCTAGGACAGTTTCTTATCAGTAAAATGAGGATAATAATAGAATTACCTCAAAGGATCAAAGGATAGTTGTGAGGATTAAAGGAGATAAAATATATAAAGCATTTAGAACAGTGCCCCGCACATAAGTGCTCCATTAGTGATAGCTATTATTATCTAGAAAGTGCACACAGTAAGTTCATAGAAAATATTATTTACAAAGAGCTAACTTTCCCAGATACTCACGTTCAAATTGTTCATGTATTTGCATTAGCAATGATCATGCAGAGGCTGTTATCAGCGGCTCTTTTTAGAGCAGGCACCTGCTTTTCAGGTGACACTCTTAATTTGATTAATACTCTCTTCTCATATGAAAACACTCTAGGTTCAGGCAAGAACCAGTGTAGTATTGTGATCTAGGAAGGTGAGCAGAACTACCATTTTCTCTTTGATTCTTTGCTTGCTCATTCATTGGTTAGTTCATTTCACAAACATATTGCATGGGAGCCATGTGCTAGGCCTTGTGCTCGGGATAGATAAGAGGCATGAGACACATCTGTGGGAGAGGAAGATGCCATTGGGTGACTAAATACAGTGCCATAAGTGCTGTGAGGGGGAAGCACTGGGTTGCTGTGGGTGATTTGTAGGTGTGCATTGCTGCCACAGGCTCTGGGGTAGTGCACCATTGGGAAGGGCCATGGAGGGAAGTTTCTCTGAGGGGAATTGTGAGCAAATAGGCCTCCCAGGCTGCTGAGCAGTGAGCAGCCTATGCTTTGTTCCTCTCTTTGTTCCTCCTTCTCTAAGGACATCTTATTATCTGCTGATGTGCCTTATGGGCAATTTGCATGGAAGATTTATTAGTCATGTTTTTATGTTCTTCATATTCTGTTTACTGGGCTGAAAGAAACATATGTGTTTATCCAATATTTATAGGGCAAACAAAATTTTTAGGGATATTTAATAAAGGCATAGTGGTTTCAGAAAGATTTTTCTTCAGTTATTTTAACCATAACTGGAGTTTTAAATATTTAAAGATGATTTTTGTTTGTTTATTTCAGAGTTGTGGAAGGAATAATCTTTCTGAAGTTTTTTTTTTTTGAATCAGCCCACAAATTCATAGACTAATCATAAGGAAACCATTTAGCTGGTATTTATGTAAAGAAATATTTTATCATAACTGAATTTTCAAATATTTGGGCTCATATTTCTATATTTTGCAGTGGCAACCTTTTTTTTTTTTTTTTTTTTTTTTTTTTTAAAGAAACTTTTTCTTCCTTTATCTTTTCTGGTTCCCAATTGAAGTAGAATTTTGGAGAAACTGGAAAGTTACTGTCAGGTTGACTGGATATAGTGCTGCATGGTGTCCAGAAAGGAATATGCAGCTCACTGGAGATGAGGTTTTTGAGACAGAGTCTTGCTCTGTTGCCCAGGCTGGTGTGCAGTGGTGTGATCTCAGCTCACTGCAGCCTCCGACTCCCAGGTTCAAGCGATTCTCCTGTGTCAGCCTCCCAAGCAACTGGGACTACAGGCACCCACCACCATGCCCGGCTAATTTCTATATTTTTAGTAGAGATGGGATTTCACCATGTTGGCCAGGCTGGTCTTGAACTCCTGATCTCAAGTGATCTGCCCGCCTCGGCCTCCCAAAGTGCTAGGATTCTGTAATCCCAGCACAGGCGTGAGCCACTGCACCTGGCCTGGAGATAAGTTTTGAAACGTTTAAGAGCTGGAGAGCAGCAGATGAGAAAGAAAAGTTCAGGAAAACTGGTAGGCCATGTACCCAGGAAATAGATGATGAGGTAAGAATAAGTGCTAAGCAAGGAATTGAGAATCTTGTAGGAGACTTAAGGCAAGAAGACCAGTTATATACAGTAGTCCTGCCTTATCAGTGAGGGACACATTCCAAGACCCCCCGTGGATGGTACCAAACCCTATTTATACTCTGTTTTTTTTGTGTATATACATACGTACATATGGTAAAGTTTAATAGGCCCAGCAAGAGATTAGCAACAATAATAATAAGATAGACAGCCGGGCGCGGTGGCTCAAGCCTGTAATCCCAGCACTTTGGGAGGCCGAGACGGGTGGATCACGAGGTAAGGAGATCGAGACCATCCTGGCTAACACGGTGAAACCCCGTCTCTACTAAAAATACAAAAAACTAGCCGGGCGAGGTGGCGGGCGCCTGTAGTCCCAGCTACTCCGGAGGCTGAGGCAGGAGAATGGCATGAACCCGGGAGGCGGAGCTTGCAGTGAGCTGAGATCCGGCCACTGCACTCCAGCCCAGGCGACAGAGCAAGACTCCGTCTCAAAAAAAAAAAAAAAAAAAAAAAATAATAATAATAATAACAATAATAAGATAGAACAATTATAACAATATACTCTAATAAAAATTATATGAATGTGGACCCTCTCCAAAATGCCTTATTGTAGTGTACTGCAGGAAACTAAAGCCACAGAAAGTGAAACTACAGATAAGGAGGGACTACTGTACAAGTCCAAATGTATTAAGTGCAATGGGGATAAAAACAAAATGTTTTAGCCATTTATTCAGTAAGTAAATAAAATTTTTGAGTGCCTACTATAGTCACTGTTGAGGTGGGGGTAAGATCATTTCTGTTTAAAGAATTCAGAATTCAGGAAAGGCTTTCTTTCTTTCTTTTTTTTTTTTTTTTTTTTTGCGGGGAAGACAAGGTCTCACTCTGTCACCCAGACTGGAGTGTAGTGGTGCAATCTCAGCTCACTGCAGCCTCCACCTTCCAGGTTCAAGTGATTCTCATGCCTCAGCTTCCCGGGTAGCTGGGACTACAGGTGCTCACCACCATGCCCGGCTAATTTTTGTATTTTTTGGTAGAGATAGGGTTTCACCATGTTGGCCAGGGTGGTCTCAAACTCCTGACCTCAAGTGAGCTGCCTGCCTCGGCCTCCCAGTATGTTGGGATTATGGGTGTGAGCCACTGTGCCCGACCGAAGATAGGCTTTTAATAGAGTTCATGACATTTAACTTGTCCTTAAAGGTATACAGAGATAGAATTCTAATGCAGTGCTGTCCAATTAAAATATAATGTGAGGCTCATGTGTAATTTAAAACTTTCTAGTAAACACATTAAAAGAAATCAAAAGAGATGGGTGAAATTAATTTGAATTGCATATATTATTTAACCCAATATGCCCAGAATATTGTAATTTCAGCATTATAATCAGTATAAAAATATTGAGATAGTTAACATTTTTCACACTAAGCCCTTGAAATTGACTCTTCATTTTACATGTCCAGCACATAGCACATCTCAATTCAGAAGCTAACTTTTCATTGGAAATATGTGATCTAAATATAGAGTTTATAAAATTTTACAGTTGAAAAACAAAATTCACATACAGTTTGTTCCAGTCATACTTTAAAGTTTTCCAGTAACTGAATAGGGCATCTGTTTTAAAATTTTAATGCATATTAAAGTTAATTCAAATCAAAAAATCTTTTTCCTAGTCATATTAAATTCAACTCCACCCGTGGCTAGAAGCTACCATATTGAGTAACACAATTTTAAAGAGATTGAAAAGAAAGTTTTGTAGGCAGAAAGAAGGTGTCGAGGAAAAACGTTGGAGCAGTCTTGAGGAAGCAGCAAGCAGCCCAGTGTAATTTATTTGAAATGAAATAGTGAGAGAAAAACCTGGAATGATATTTGGGAGCCCTGGATGCATAGTATCCAAATTGGAACTTCAAGTAAACAGACATTGGGCACTCACTGGGTTAACTTTTTGGGAAAAACTTTATAAGAGGAATGAGAGGCTGCCTGTTTTGATTTAGGCTGATTAATCTGGCTATATTGTTTAGGGCGGATTTGAGAGCCAAGGGGAAGAAGAGAGGCTAGAGGTGAGGATATTAACGAAGAGCTAATCGCAGATAGACAGAGGTAATGAGAGCCTGGAGTAGAAAAATGCTGGAGATTCCCCAGCCTAAAAAGATTCCCTTTCACTGAATCAGCCTCCCTCAATGGGTTTCCTAGTGTTCAACTATCTTTCTGTGCTGTTACAAATATTATGTTGTGTCTTTAGTGTATTGTCTGCTAGTATTTCATTTATTAGTTTCCCATCCATCTCCATAGATTGGTACTGTAAACATGTAGCCATTCGGCACTTATTTCATTGTATCATTGTATGTTATTTTGTGTGTTTGGATCTATTTTAGAGTTTGAGCCATCAGTGAAGAGAGACCATTTCATTTTCGTGTTTGCATGCATAGCGCCTAGCACACTTAGAGCCTCTGGTGTTCTTGTTGCACTGAGAAGGAATTCAATAAATGTTTCTTGATTTGAGTGAACCTGCAATGATAGTAGTTTGTGGATGGCACAGACTTGGGGATGCCAATAACTTTGACTCATATTTGGGCAATAAGGAAGCAACTGAAGGTGGGGAGTTCATTTCAAGGTGAATTGCCAGAGGTTTCAAGTCAAATTTTTATTGGGGAAAAGGTGAAGCAACAATATGAAGTAGTTTCTGGTATTCTTCTGTTTCAATACAGAAGAAATTGAAATCATCGGAGAAATCCTATTACTTGATATAGGCAAGTATATTACCCCTTACAATTTATTTAAAATTAGAAATCCTAAGGCTAAAGGTGAAAAGCCAGGTATAGCTATTTCGACAGTGAAATAAATGATTGAGTGGCAGTTATAGCACATTCACCAGCTGGACAAATAGGCACCATGAGGAAGGACTGGTGTTTGTGGGACATGATGATTTCCTCATAATAAATGGGAGACTTTTTGTACATCATGCATTTGGTTGATAATGAAGAGGAGGTGGAGAAAAATAGTTAATATTTATTAATTTTATTAACAAGTTAATTCATCAACTTTATTAACATTATTAAGAACCTATGTTAGAAACAATGTTAGGTGCTTTATATAAACTTTATTCTCACAGTTTTTATAGGTTACAGGTATTATCCCTATTTTGTAGAGGATGATGCTGAAGTTAAGAGAGTTTTAAAAGTGTGCCAAAAATCACATAGCTAGTAAGTGATCGAGCTGGGAATGGAACCCGGATATGTCTTACTGTAAAGTTTGTGACCCATTCGTAATTGGGCATAGTAGATGTTACAGAGAGGACATTTTGGAGTTAAAAAAAGGTAGGGGGAAAGGTAAGGTTCTTTTTCTAGAGCAGAAGCTCTCTTCTGTTCATTTGGATGGTGATGATGAAAACTCTTCCAGTGGCATAACACCAGAAATTATGGGGACTGCATTAGGCTAGCTTTGTCAGGACTCCCATAGGAGGTGGTTGTGTGGAAACCATGATAAAGAATAAGAAGGTGTGAATTTTCTTCCTTTTTTCACTTCTTCACATAGTGTAGATAGAGTTAATGTGTGGGAACATAAAATTCCAAGAAGGTGGAATGAAGGAAATAGGGATTGATTGTTTGTAAATTTAGTGTTTCATCCCTTGAAGATTAAAAAAAAAAATCTTACCTAGTTCATTAATATTCCAGAGACAGATTAAAAAGTGTCTGCCTCTTTTTTTTTTTTTTTGAGATGGAGTTTCGCACTCAGGCCCAGGCTTGAATGCGATGGCGTGATCTCAGCTCATTGCAACCTCTACCTCCTGGGTTCAAGTGATTCTCTTGCCTCAGCCTCCCAAGTAGCTGGGATTACAGGTGCCAGCCACCACGCCTGGCTAATTTTTTGTATTTTTAGTAGAGATGGGGGTTTCACCATATGGGTGAGGTTGGTCTCGAACTCCTGACCTCAGGTGATCCACGTGCCTTGGCCTCTCAAAGTGCTGGGATTACAGGCATGTCTGCCTCTTAATAGAAGAGTCAGATGAGGCTGGGTGCAGTGGCTCACGCCTGTAATCCCAGCACTTTGGGAGGCCGAGGCGAATGGATCACTTGAGGCCAGGAGTTCGAGACCTGCCTGGCCAACACAGTGAAACCCTCTCTCTACTAAAAATACAAAGATAAGCTGGGCCACTGCGGAGGTTGAGGCATGAGAATCTCTTGAATCTGTGTGGCAGAGGTTGCAGTGAGCCGAGACCGTGCCACTGCACTCCAGCCTGGGCAACAGAGCAAGACTCCTTCTCAAAAAAAAAAAAAAAAAAAAAAAAGAGTCAGATGAACAAAACTGATATACTTCAATACTAGCTTTCTTTTAGATATCTTAATTTTATCAATAATGGTAAATATGCTGTTTAGTTGATTTTTATCAACTAAAACTTGGAGTTTTAGCTGACTCAGGGGAGTGAAACGGCTCTCTTTGAGACTGATAATCATTTTCTGACATGAGGCTATTTAAGGCCTCAAGGACTTCTGATGTCAATTAACCATCAAATATTTTAACAGTGCTTAGTCTTTGCTCAATATCTTGGTCCATTCATGCACGTCAAATAGACATTTTGGTTTATGAGATTCCATGTTTCGGAAGAGGCTGTTGGATTCTTAAAGCATTTATTCAGTCATCAAATATTTATTGAGTATTGAACTCATGTTAGTCATTGTGACAGACATGGGGTGTTTAGTGGTGAACAAAATATATATTTTCCTGCTGTCATATTCTTTGAAATCTAGTGAGGTTGGCAGACTTTAAAAAGTAACACAAATGAATATACTGTCACATTTTGATAATATTTGACATTTACCATATTGATCTCATTGAACACTAGAGATTTACTTTCTTTAAATAGATGTATCTTGAAAAGCTGTGTGTGTGTGTGTGCATGTGTGTGTATGTATGTATGTATAAAACTTCACATTTGTGTAAATCAAGTAATAATTTAGCTTTGTGATTTTGAGCTAGTCATTTCGTTTCTCTGGATTTTAATTTTCTTGTTTATTATATAGCAATTTATAGAAGATCTTTGTAGAAGTTTCTGATGTTAAATTCAGTCATGATGTTATGTGATTGAGATGTTTATATACTATTTTTTTAATGTTGCTCAAAACATAAATTAGTTCATTTTGTACCTGAAAATAGAAAGTAAGACTTGTTAAATAATAAATTTACCCAACTGGCATCAATAGTTATAATGCTGCCATACTGGAAATGTTGAAAGTTTTGCAGAAGCTTAAATATGAAGCTTTCAAAATTATTGTCGAAATTCTAGATTCCAAGTTCTATTAAAAACCTGTTTATTTTCTTCAGCTGCATATGTATTCGATGCAGATCTTCTAAACTTGAAACAAGCACTTGATGGCCTCTCTGATCATCAGTTTTCCAGTTTATTATTTTTTAATAGATAATTTTTTGGAGCACATTTAGAAGTATAGAAAAATTGAGAAGTTAGACCAATTTATTTTCACAGTGGGAGTAATAGGCCCTATCTTGGATAGTTGTGAGAATAAGAATTATTGAATGTAAAAGTTTTCGCATAGGTCCTCATTCCTACGCAGCTATTATTGTGATCAACTTTTTCCCTTCATCATTACGCTAACTCCTACACTGAAAGAGAGCTAGGTATCTGTTTATCTTTTTAGTTAATAAAAGAAAAAATTCTATTGTCATGCCCATTTCTATCTGTATCACTGATGGCCACCAACCACAAATCTGTTCCACCATTTAATGTTTTCTCTCATTTCAGTGATCTTTGTTTGTTTCCTTTTTCTAACCATGGAATTTTATGAAAATCTAGACGTCAAAGGAAGCAACATAAGAATGAGTAGGTGATTTTTGTATTTTTTCAAAAGCTGATCATTTTAAAACAAAACATTTAAAAAGTTTCTAGTTATTAATATAGATTTAATATGCATTTGAAGAATTTTCAATAATTTAAACCAACTTTTAGTAAAATCGAACTTTAAAATATATTGATGTGCGTTTAGTACATAAACTGGTATGTGTGGAAAACAGGCGAAGATACAAAAGATAAGGAGTAAAATCATGCTGATGGATATTACACTAACGAAATGCCACATATAGCCATAGTACTAATGTACTATTCTTTAACATATTACAATAATTGTAATTTATGGCTTTGAAACTTTAAAGATATGAAACCCCCAAATCATGTTCATATTTGAAAGAGAAACTTAAGGCAATAAACAGTTTGTAGCAATTAGAACTATATTTTGCATGCCATTAATATATAATTGCATGCTACTTTTATATATCCATTGTAGCAAAAATTCCCCGGGGAACTCTATCAGGCCTGGTTTATGATAGATATGTAGATAGATAGGTAGAAGGATCCTGGTTTAAGATAGATAGATAGATAAATAGATAGATAGATAGATACACACACACACATACTGATAAAGACCAATCAGAAAATATATATATGATATATATATTTAAAAGACCAATCAGAATATTTATCTATATTATATATAATATATATTTTTGGGTTGGTCTTTATCAGTGAACTCATACTTGAATAGTTAGTAGAGGAACCGAATGTCTTGTTTTTGCTCATTTGTGTTTGAGGTATGATTGTAGTGCCCATGGGATAGTGCAGTGGTATTTGCATCACATAATTGTTACATCTGGGCCTTTTTCTTCCCATTGACTTTCAGGGCCATTTTGAAACCTGCATTAAAGACAATTTCTGAGACATTTTCTTCTAGAAACAAGAATGGTGTTAGTAGAGAATCAGAGAATAATTTGTATATCAGACCTCTTCGTTCTATAACGAACGAAGTCTCGTTATAGAACAAAGTCTCACAAGTAGCAGATGGCCATAGCTGTCATTCATATAGAGCTCCAGCTTTCATAAAACGGTATGTTTCCCGGATACAATCTGGGGCCTATTTGCCATTTAATGGCCTCACTCTGTTTGAAGTTTAAAGTTCTCCACTCTACTGTGCCAACAGTTTTCGATATTTATTTAGCAGCTGGCTAGGAACTAGAGAATCTTGTGTTGCACTGAAGACATGATGTTCACACGTTGAATCAGACAGAAAAATTTATATTATGCCTAATATATACTGTTTATGAAGACAGAGATGTATATACATGCTCCAAATGATTAAAATGAAAAGTTATAAACAACACAGTTAACCCTCAGTGGCTCAGTAAATTTTCGTGACAGGATAAGTGCTGCTTACACACATGATGCTGTTCTCTGTGTTTGGCCTATTGGAATGCATTGATCTATATTTCCTAAGCTGAAACGAAAGTAAGAAATTTAATTTATATTATAGTTATTGATTAATCACATTGCTTCATGAGTGTACCAGAATAATACATGCGGAAACATATTACTAGTTGAAGTAAGTTTTAGATGGTTATTTGTGGATTATTGCCCTATTACGGTCTCTACAGAAATGTAAAAGTTTACTTAAAAGTCACCAGAAGGTCAGGTGCAGTGGCATATGCCTGTAATCCCAGAACTTTGGGATACTGAGGCTGGCAGATCACCTGAGGTCAGGAGTTCGAGACCAGCCTGCCAACAAGGTGAAACCTCATGTCGTCTCTATTAAAAATACAAAAATTAGGCAGATGTGGTGGCACCTGCCTGTAATCCCAGCTACTTAGAAGGCTGAGGTAGGAGAATTGCTTGAGCCCGGGAGGCAGAGGTTGCAGTGAGCCTAGATCGCACCATTGCACTCCAGCCTGGGTGACAGAGTGAGACTCCATCTCAAAAAAAAAAAAAAAAAAAAAAAAAAAGGTCACCAGAAGAACATGGTCCTATTTGGAAAAGATATTTATAAATTTCATTATGTCTGTATGTCTGTAGATGTAGCTTAATGATATTACCATCAGATGTGCCTTGTTATCTTTGGGTGAAGAGGAATAGTCCTACGACAGTCTTTGAAGGTTGATCATAAGATTTCTGTTTTTTTTTGGGGTTTTTTTTTTTTTTTTTTTTTTCCAGTTTCAGAAAGTTTTGAAACACCTAGTTCAGCCTCACTTTTATTAAGGACATATCTCTGGAACTTTGACTTGAGTTCTTTCTTTTTAGAAGCATTATATAACTTAAATATTTTGACTTGCATCTAGCCCCAGCTTTTCTTTGTTGAAGAGCTCTGATTGTATTGCCTTGTCTCGAATGCATCATTGATCATTATGAAAAGAATACAGGTTGTTCCTGATGTCTGTTCTCCTTTCTCTAGTAACGCAATTTTGAACTAGGTAAATGGCAATGTAGAGTCAAGACTACCCTTCTTAGCTTCTCTTGTTGCTAGGAGTGCTTCTGGTTCTGGCCGCTGGGGTGTAAGTAGATTTGTTTTGTGGCAGCTTGCTTAAGAAACCTTCCTTAAGAGAGTATCCATTATGTGTGTGTGTGTGTGTGTGCGTGTGTGTGCGTGTGTGTGTGGTGGGGGTGGGGGAGTCGGGGGACATCCTCTTTCTCTTTTTCTTATTATTAATTCCTTCTTTGTATCTTGCTCCCTGGAATACAGTTGCAACTATTTTGAACCATGGAGTTGAGGCCCCCAAGATAGAGAAACAAGATAGAAGGCACCTGCACCTTTGATATTTAATGACAAGCGATGAAATACCAAAACAGCCCCAAAACACTAACTACACTTTCATGTTTCATGTGACAGGAAAACAAACTTCTGTTTTGTGTAATCAGTTGCTATTTTGGGTTTCAGTCATTGCAGATGAACCCAATCCCAACGATTGGGTTCAATAGGTTGTGTATAACTTTAACTGATTCTTTAACTACTTTGTTAATATATATTCTCCTAGACTTGTGTGCTGGTTAGAACTCTTAGAGGCAAGGGTGAAAACTATCACCTGTGTGAAAGGACCCTGAAGTGGCCCCCAGAATTGGAGGAGACCCAAGAGCTATTCACCACACCTCCAAGGATGTTCACAGCCAGGGACTGGACCCCACCTGGACTCTTTCTCTCCACAATTTGGATCCAATTTCATTTTCCTCTTGGTTTTATTTTGTTACTGCAGACTGGCTCTCTGCAGTGAAAGAGAAAGGTACCAGACTAATTTCCTTAATACTTGAGACTTCAGTTGGGAAACAGCTGTGTCTCGTCTTCTGTTGGAAAAATATTAGGGAACAACTCACATTGACCTGGCTTGGGTCACATGCCAGTTGCACCCGTTTACCTGTCACTGGACCAACTTGAATTACCTGCAGTTTATTGTGGTTACTTTGGAGGCAGGTGGATGGGAAGATTGGACCTGGGGGAGGGTGCAAGGATTGGCAGCATCCACTGAAACCATTTGTTGTAAATGAAGTGTGTGCTATTTTGACAAAACTGTGTCTATTATAGCTGATACATCATTTATAAATGATTTACAGTTGGGATCATCTTATTCTTTCTTGAAAGCAGTCCATGTGTGAAAAAAAATGAGGGCTGCGAGTTTGCTTTGAATTTGGTTTCTGACTTTGAAGTTGTGAAATTTGGCAAGACTGCAGCTCAGATAAATCCTTTGTTTGGGAATTTTGATGAGTTTCAGGCCCCATTGTCACATTATACAGGCTAATTATTGGGAACCACTGAACAGATTTCCTTATTTTCTTTGATCTTCAGTCTCATTGATTATAATGGAAGCATTGCTGTAATCATTAATCTTTTTAATGTAGACCTAGGGAGCTGTTTTGGATATTAAAGAATTAAGGCTATTACGCCCTGAAAAATACTTAGTGTCACAAATTCTACTTAAAATTCTAAGGTGAGAGCTTCTCTAAGGAGTTAAAATTTGACATTTAAGGAGTTAAAATTTTATGTATGTTTGACCTACATGAAGTTTGAGAAGTAAAAATTCTTTTGAAAGGGCTTTAGGATACTGAGTTTCTGGAATGTACTTGAAATATTAACAAATGATGGAAGATAAATTAATTGAAAGGTCCTGGTGTCATGGGATTGAGTTCTGTTGAGGGAGAGAGGACATCTCTGTCGACAGGGCATGCATTCGGAGAGTGGGCAGGGCCTGGCATGGGCTGGGCAAAAGCTAATCATGACACAGCGCCTGCTTCCAGGTGGCGTTCAAGCAATATGGTGACATTTCAGAGGCTTCAAAAATAGAGGTGTATTGCTTGTGTAAGTATTTTATTTATTAATCTAATTTCTAGTCAGATATATGCGAGGTGCATAGATGAAGGGTGCCTTTCTCCAGGATGCTGAAAGTCTCAAGCTTTTTATTTTTTTCTTCAATCAAAGATGAAAAGAAAGTTGTGTTGTTTGGGTCACGTAAACCATCATACACTTTCTCTTGGTATCGTTTTGCCAGCCCACGCAAGAGAAAGGGCGGGAAGGGAGCATTTGATATTCAATGAACAAAGAAGCATACCTTTCTACAGCCAGTGTCAGCTCTGAAAATGCCTTTCGTGATCAGAACGTTTTGTAGATGATGTTCACTAGAGTCCCAGACAGGAAGAAGGAACGAAGGCCAGAAAGGCAATCTTGCTGCAAGATGTCATAGGATAATTTTTCATTCCCCAGGAGCAGCCACAGCAGGCACACTCCATGATGACCCGTGTTGTTTGGAGGAGTTGATCTCTACCCTAAGGGTTGGAGGTTGTGCATTTAGAACTCCAATATGAATGGTTACTATGTAGGGAGACTGGTGCTTTTCCTTCACCCACAAAAAGTGCAAGTCCGGGTCAGAGATTAGCATCCGGTTGCTTGCTATTGCCTTTCCTTCCAGCCTGATTTTGGAGAGAGGTGAATGTGTTTCCATTTTTATCCCTGGGTGGCCTGTGGTTAGGATTTTTCTTCTTTGAAAAAGGGAGGTATACTCCCCATTAGCAGTTAATGACAATGTTTATAAGGACCTGAAGTCTTTGAATAAAAGCCCAATAATGTCATATTATTTTCATCTGCAAGGTGAATAGTCTGTTATGATGGTATAAATATCTGAAGTAATATGGAAGGACAGGACAAAAATAGGTTTCTGAGAAGTGTGTGGCATTTTTTGTTTCCTGATAATATTACAGCTTTATCTACTGATCTCAGCTAGAGTTTGTCATATCCAGATCCCTCTGGGCTGAGCTGTCGCTCCTTTGCCTCCTTTTCCAAGGCCCATTTCATTGCACAATTAAGCCTTGCTTAAAACCTTCTCTTCTCATGAACTCAGACATTTCATAAGTTAAAACTACCTATTAAATATTCAGTTTTAGGATTTTGTTTAGATGACATTATACTTCCTATTTCATGAGGAAGGACCAAGATGTATGTTTCTTACTATATTTATTGTGTCCTGCTTTAAACTACCTAGCAAATTAAATGTCATCGAAAGTCCTGATTTTGCTATATTCAAATTTTTTCAGTCTAACTTTATTTTATTAACTTATTTTATTGCCAAACTTGTCTAATCAGCTAAAGTTCTAGTTGATTTACTTTTTATGGGCCTAAGATGAGAGCAGTAGTAATAATATTTTATAAATAATGGGAGCATTTTTTTTTTCTGAGTATTGTGAGAACCTTTAAAAAAATTTTTTTTTTTGGTTTAAACTAGTCTTTGTGGGAAAGCTCCCTCTAGTGTTTCTTGGAGCAAGTACAAGTAGTATTGAACTATGCTTTTACAAAAATGAGCCTTAGGGCCAGGCTCGGAGGCTCAGGCCTGTAATCCCAGCACTTTGGGAGGCCAAGGCAGGCGGATCACTTGAGGTCAGGAGTTTGAGACCAGCCTGGCCAACATGGTGAAACTCTGTTTCTACTAAAAATACAAAAATTAGCCAGGTATCATGGCGGGCGCCTGTAATTCCAGCTACTCGGGCGGCTGAGGCAGGAGAATCACTTGAACCTGGGAGGTGGAGGCCTGCAGTGAGCCGAGATTGTGACACTGCACTTGAGCCTGGGTGACAGAGTGAGACTCAGTCTCAAAAAAAAAAAAAAAAAAAAAAAAAAAAAAAAAAAAGTGAGCCTTAAATAATAGGACTGATTTGATAAATAGAGAGCATCTTGTTGAATAGATAGTAGGCTGATCTCACACTGGAAATGCTGTGCAGTTGGGTAGAGGGATATGCTGTATTCAAAAACATGGATCTCAAAAATAAAGAACAATGTTTCAGGTGTGTCTCTTAAATACCCCTAGAAAATGGAACATTAACTTTCTTGATTACATGTTTATGAAATGCTTTACTTTCTTGTTTTGATGACTTTGTTTCTTACTTCACTGTTTTAGAAATCATGTCCATAGAAATATCCATATCTAAGAAAAGAAATACAAATATTTTTCATAAGTGACACAAATATTTTAAAATCATAGTATGTTATTTTTATTTTGGGAATGTACAGAATAGAGTAGTTTTGCGTAAACACATGCAAACTTTTTTCAAAATTTATTCCTTATATAAATATTACTTTTATAGGATAGCTCCCAGTCTCATCCTAATGGCAGAGAAAACAGTTTTACCTACATGAGTTCATTTCACGTGAGCAAACCTCTCTTCTAATTAGTGGCTGATTCCTGAGTTTTACCTAAAATACTTGATGCCATGTAGGGTTCACATTTAGCAATCCAGAGACCACAGGAAGAGTAGCTCGAGGGTCCTAACGATGCCTTCACCTCACAACTTGGTCAATAAACAGCCTAGAATTAAATTTTATGTCGATGCTCAATATTCTGTTAGATCTTCTTCCCCATCCTCATCTTAGCTAATGAGCAAGCTTGCTATTTTACAGAGAAAATTAAAGCAGAGGAGAAATTCTGTAAACTCCCATCACCCATCTGCCTGCACCTGTGCCTTTCTATTCTGCCTTTCCCTTTCAAACTGCCAGTTCAGTTCAGCCTCTTCCTTGGGCCTAGATTCTGTCCCCTCTTGTCTACTTAAGGACATTGCTGCAGTAATTCTGCCCTCTTTCTTGAGATCATTGATTTCCCCTTCAGTGTTAGGTATTCTCTATTGAAAGCTGTCATTTCTTCAGTTTCTTTCAAGAGAGAACCCACTTTTGAATTCACTCCATTAAGACTTTTGTCCTTAGCTCCCACAAATTTTCTTGCCAGAGTCACCTATGATCTCATGTTGATTATTCTCTTCTTTTGGAAACCTTTCTTACTTGGCTTCAGGATGCCATTCCCTCCTGGTTTTACACCTGGCTCTTCCTGTATTTTCTTTCATTCATATTTCTCCATCTTTCTTTTTCTTTTGAGACAGAATCTTGCTCTGTTGCCCAGGCTGGAGTGCAGTGGCACGATCTCAGCTCACTGCAGCCTCCACCTCCCAGGTTCAAGCGATTCTCCTGCCTCAGCCTCCTGAGTAGCTGGGATTATAGGTGCGCGCCACCATGCCTGGCTAATTTTTTAATATTTTTAGATGGGGTTTCACCATGTTGGTCAGGCTGGTCTTGAACTCCTGACCTCGTGATCTGCCTGCCTCAGCCTCCCAAAGTGTTGAGATTACAGGGTCACCACGCCCAACCTCTCCATCTTTTAAACTATAAGCACTGTGACCTTAACGCTAGGTCCTGGAGATACCCACCTCTCTCTCTCTGCCTAGCTCTCTCTGTCTCTGTCTCTGTCTCTCTCTCTGTCTTCTATACTCACTCTCTTGTTGAACCCATCTAATCTCATGGCTTTAAATACCATCTAGATGCTAGTAACTTCCAATTTTCTGTCTCAGCCCTGATCTGTCCCCTGAGTTCCAGACACATATAATTAACTGCCTACTGACATCTCACCTTGAATGTCTATAAGCTTCTCAAAATTAGTGTGTCCAAAACGAAGCTCCTGATCCCTTAAGCCATCACCCATCTTCAGTCTGTCCTACTGTTGCTCCATTTTTTTCTAATTCCTGTGGCCCTAAATCGTGATGTCATCCTTGCCTCCTCTCCTTCTCCTAGACCTCACGCTGGATTCGTCAACATATCATCCTGTCTGTACCTTTAAAGTTATATCCAGAAGCTGGCTGCTGCCTAACCACTTCCCTTGCTGTCGCTTCTGTGTGAACCACCAATGACTCACCCTGGATGAGTGCAGTGGACACCTGCCCATTACGCTTGTCCATTTTCCACACAGTAGCCAAAGGGTTCCTTTGAAAGCAACTTAGATCATGTCATTTCCACACTGAGCACTGCACTAGAAAACAGGGGTTTCTGTCTCACCAAGAGTAGAAGCCAAAGTCCTTTCAAGGCCCTGCAGGATTTAGATCTCCCACATCTCCCACAACTGCCTCTCCCATAATCACATGCTCACTCCCTCTCATCCAGCCATGGCGTTTCCTCACAGTTCCCTGAACACACCAGGAAAATTTGTGCTTCAGGACCTTAGTACTTGATGTTCTGTCTGCCCAGAACATTCCTCCCTCTGATATTTGTATTGCTCATGACCTTGCTGACTTCAGATGTCTACTCATATCTTACAGAGAGTCCTTTCTCTAAAATTGCAACTATTTTCCTCAAATTTTTATATCTTTCCAAATTTCCCCCTTCCCTGCATTGTTTTTCTCCTTGGAAATGTTCGCTAAAATCCCTTCTATTTTACTTCTCTTGTTTATTATTATTTTTTCTTCCCTATCTCCCCACCCCAATTTAAATTTCATGAAGGCAGGGAATTTGATTTAGCCATAGCCTGTCACTTATTTCGTCCTCTTACGTAGCACACATTGGAATTATATTTTGATTTAAATGTTATTAAATGCTTTCATTGTCGCAGCACTGTGTCAGGCATATTTTCACATTTAATTCATTTTTCTTAGGTTGCTCATCAGATAAGCATTGTGATTTCCATTTTGCATATGAAAAACCTGAGACCTAGGGGTTATTGTATCTTTTCTGTAGATAAACATAGATACTGGACCCAGGCTTTAAGTGGAAACCCTCTAAATGCATGATGTGTACTTTTCTAATATGTGAAGCTATGGACTGCTTCCTTTTAAAAATAATAATTTTGATTTTGTGTATGTGTGTGTCTAGTGAAAGACAGGGTCTCACTCTGTCACCCAGGCTATAATGCAGCGGTGTAATATGATGACTGTTCACTGCAGCCTTGACCTCCCAAGCTCAAGTGATCCTCCCACCTCAGCTTCCTAAGTAGCTGGGGCTACAGGCATGTGCCACAACTCCTTCCTGGTTTAAATTTTTTGTAGAGACAGGGTCTCCCTATGTTTCCCAGGCTGGTCTTGAACTCCTGGTTTCAAGCAGTTCTCCTGCCTCTGCCTCCACAAAGTACTGGGATTATAGGTGTGAGCCACCATGCCCCAGTTGACTTTGGTTTTGAAAGGGAATTGGAAAGTGACGGTTCTTGCCTGCTCCTTTGTCATCTGACTTCTTTCCAAGCATATCATCTTCTGTCTTGTTACACCAGGACTTAACTCAGCCACTTTCGGGGAGATTTTATTCTGTCTTTTTTTTTCTCTCTTTGAGACAGTGTCTCACTCTGTTGCTCAGGCTGGAGTGCAGTAGTACGATCTCTGCTCACTGCAACCTCTGCCTCCCAGGCTCAAGTGATTCTCCTGCCTCAGCCTCAGGAGTAGCTGGGATTACAGGTGTGCACCACCACGCCTGGCTAATTTTTGTATTTTTAGTAGAGATGGGGTTTTGCTATGTTGGCCGGGCTGGTCCTGAACTCTTGACCTTAAGTGATCCACCAGCCTCATCTCAGCCTCAGCCTCCCAAAGTGCTAGGATTATAGGTGTGAGCCACTATGCCTGGCCTCATTCTGTTTATCAAATCACGATTCCCCAGATTTTTTCCTGTGAGTTGCTCTTTTATGTTTTCTATCTGATCACTTTTACACATTTGTAACAGTCTTAGGACAAGAAGGCACAGGTCTATCTTTTACAGAGGGAATTCAACTGGACAAACAGTGAGACGGCATGAGAGGAGAGAACTCAGTAGAAAGGTTTAAGAAATGTCTCTCTGATAATTTGGCCTAACTTAGAGGCCATCAAAAAGGCAGCAGTTAGAAAAGAGCTGAACCGTAAATGGGTTTGGAGCAAAGTAGCCAAGAATACTAAAGTCTGGTCTGAGAGGAAACTGTCTTGGCTCATAGCCCGAGGGTCAAAAACAAAGCTACTTGTATGACTCTGGTTTAAGTCACAGAGATACTCTTGATTTCTTTGGCCCCAAATAGTCTAGTCTCTTGTAATTTCATTCTTTTCTTCTTCAGTGGTTTGATGTTTGATGTTAACAGTTTATTGCACATCTGTAAAATAAGACAATGGGGACTGGTGATTCCTTCAGGGGACCCTTAGTTTTACAGTTTTACAGTTCTATTATTTTAAAATCAGTGTATTATTCTATTCTGTTTTGAATCTAGACTCAGTTTTAGACTCCTATTTTACTGTGGAAAATTTGCTTTAAAGTAGTAATTTAGATTTTTAATTAAATACAAAGAATCTCAAGTATTTTAGGATAAAAGTTCAAATGAGATTGTCAAACAGCTTCACCCTAAAAACCACAGCACGAACTGGGTGGGCTTCTAAGGCTACTGGGGCTGGACAAATGTATAGGAATAATTAGTGTTTCCTTGAATATAAATGAACTGATACTTGGCATCTATATATCTTCCCACCATTTTCCATTGTATGAAGACAAAATTTTAAAAAGCTCAATTAAAAATTATAGCATTAAATGACCAAATCAATCATTTCTCAAGATGCTGAATTTTACTTCATACCATTACGCTTTCAACGTTATCCCCATGTTGCGTGGATAGTCTGTAAACTAATCTTAATGGTTTCTCAAACAAGCAGAATTAATTACAAAGGAAATCTACCCTTCCCCTAAAGCCATGCATTACTTCCAAAGCAAATATATTTCTTTTCCATACTGTCTCTGTTTGAGTGAAACTAGTTTAAATTGCTGTTCTTTCTCATTAGGCAGTTTCTCAGTTTACTTGTTCCCTAATGTTTTTCCTCAACTTTTTTTTTTTTTTTTACACTTCTCTAAATCTTGCTCTACCTACTGTAGTTATTATAAAAGATGAATAATATCAAGCAGTGAAGCTTATACCAATTGTAAAATAATTGATCCAGTTCTTTTTTGTTTAAATATGTTTTAGGAAGCTTATTCTGACACTGATATCCGTCATATCTATTTTTAAACATTTATTGAAGTTCATCGGTTATCAGTGAACCATGTGAGGAAAAAAGACATTGTGCTGTAGATTAATCTCTTATCTCTATAATTAGTAAGCGTGGGACACTTGTGATTATTTAAACAGTATAAGAAAGACTACAGTCATCAAAATTAAAATGTTTCTTTTTAAAGAAAGCTAAAGCTTTGCTCTTTAGTCCCAAACAATCTGTGTATTTCCTGATTGCAGAGTCAGGAAATACTTAACTTTTGAAGCAATAACGGTTACTCCTGGGAAGTTTTATAATTGGCTGCATAGTGATAACATAGACTTTAATAAATACAATAAAAATACCCCCGGCTTATTTAGAAAGAGAGAACTTCTTCAGTGCAACCGAGAGAGCTAATACTGAGGACGACACCAGTTTGGCAAAATCATTGCTCTTCGTGACCACCTCCAGTTTCCAGCTGGCTTCCTGATCAAAGGTATCTTTCCTTAGTGCTTTTTAACTTTCCAGATTTTCTCCTGTGTTCGTTCAGGACTTTGAACATCAGTGTGGGTTAGTTGTAGAATTCGTTTTATTTTGAAGTCAGGTAAAATGTAGTTTATAAAATGTTAATGGGTTTCTTGAAGTATGTTAAATAACTATGATAACTATTGAGAAAGAACAGCATGACATCAAGGAATCTAGAGGCATTTTTTTTTTTTTTTTGTCTAGAGTGAGGAATTGCTTTAATGTCTTGAGTCTTGGTACTTTAGTCTGAATTGTTTTAGTGAGGTCAGTGAAGGTGTCACAACAAAATACTAGCTAAAGGTGGCACTGTGCTTTTTCTAAATACTATGAAACCCTTATTTTTGTTGAATTGATCCCTGTGTGTTAATGGAAATGAATCATATTAACAACTCGCACACTACTTCAGGTTTAATCATAAAGGTGATTTTTCCCTCTCTTGATTGTACGTTATCTTGCTTTTATATTGGCATTAATCCAAAAATTAACGCACAGAATGTGAATGCCCGTGAGACCTTATTGACCATCTATCAAGTTCCCCCATTCACTTTGCTCCTGAGGAAGCTATCTGGCAGAGGTGCAACAACTATTCCCAGAGGCCCTGAGCAAAATATTGGGAATAGAATATAAACCTGTCAGTCCCTAGTTTGGTTGAGCCTTTTTGAGTATCATTGTTTTGTGTTAAAGATTAAATGCTGCCACGGAGTAAAAATCTGGCTTTGAATTGGTGTAAATCGTCATTAGACTCTGTGGGTTGTAGGCAGATTCTGAGCAGCGGAATTATTTGTAGCTAGAATATGTAGGCGGGGTGTGTAGCTTGAGGTGCTCTATAACATTTGGAGTTGTTCTGGAAACATACTGTCACTTCCCAGTTTGGGTGAATGGTGAGCAGAGTGAGAAGCCACTGCTTTCTAATTTTGGGTGTGGCAGATCTCTTGAGTCATCAACAGGAATTTACTAAATTTGTCTCAGTCCTGAAGCATTTATATCAGAGTTTTAGGTAGTTTTTTACTTCTATATATATGCCTCTGTTTGCTGACAGCGTTCATTCAAGTTCTTCTGAGCCCAGATCATTTTCCCAGTGGCCACGGGGAGGAATTCTAGTAAGCAACAAGATCAGCCTAACTCAGTCTTTCACTTAAGAGCTTATGGATGATGGTACAGGAGAAAAAGATATTGAAAAGATGCTACACATATAAGAAGGATTCGAATTCATTCAGCAATATTTGTAAATGTATGTATAAATATATGTCAGTCAACACTATGTATGCTACAGGAGAATCCTGTGATTCCAAAATATTGTATATATGTACAACTACTGGATAGAAATTTTATTTCTCTTGCGTTGTTTCTGATGAATCCCTTAAATAAATGCTTCAATACAAGATTTTCATGATTCTCTGATCGCTCATTTCCCCACCACGGGTATTTTACTGTGCTTATATGAGCAGTGTGTCCCTTCTGGTGTGGCCTGAGCTAGTAGTCAGGGGCTGTATAATGCTAGATTTTATACTGCGTGTTTCACATGAGGATAAGCGAAAAAACAGAGCTGTTGTTAGCTCAGTTTTGCAGTCTCTGTAACCCATGTCATTGAAAGTTGCGGTTAGTCATAACCTGAGAAAAGGTAGTAAAGGTAACTAGAACCAGTTTTGTGTTATAATATTAGCATCTTAAATTATTAAAGATTAAATTACAGACCCAGTTCAGAATTCAAGATGATAAACTTTGCTTATATAAATTAGGTCACTTACAGAATTACATTTAGGTGTTGAGCTTTTACCTGTAGTCACAGGGAAGGATCCTGGGAGACTAGAAATTCAGCCACAAATCAGTTTTTCATGTAAGAACTCTTGATATGGCGGTAGAGAAATTCAAAAGACTTGACACAGTTAAGGTTGAATTGACTTTATGTGCAATCTCAATTGTAGAATGGAACTCTGAGGTTGTATGTAAATCATTTTGTAACAAGATAAAATATCTGCACTAAAATCAGTGCTACAGGCAGTATTTCTGATTCTGTACTCTGTGGAGACATTTTTGGAGGCATACTTGGGTTAAAAATTAGATGAAAAGTATTTAGTGGAAATCAGACAAAAAGATTTAGCTATACTTGGGTTAAAAATCAGATTAAAAATATTTAGTAATCAGATGAAAAATAGAGAGAAAGAAGAGATCATTCTCCTAGGGCTTTGCCCACTAGAATCATTTTACTTTTTGCAGGTTTGCAGGGTTCAGTGTCAGCTAGCTCACTCTCCGTATCTTCGACCCTTGTCAAGTAAGGTAAATCACATACTAAGGCAGTAAGAAAATGACAGAGGGTTAAGGTTGCTAGTCACATGTTAACACAGATACCTGACTTTGTCCCTGAGACATGGCAAGTGTGCGGGTGAGTCACTGAAGCTACAGCATGTGGACTCTATCCTTTCATAGGAAATACTTGGTCTAGCAATCTGTAATTCTTGTGATTTTAAAACTATGAATGCTCTAGCAGTATATCTCAAATAATTACAACAGCCCCTCCTTATCCACAGTTTTAGTCACCTGTGGTCATCTGTGGTCCGAAAATATTAAGTGGATATGGCAATAAACTGTTAACATCGCTGAAGTCAGAGACCTTGTGGGAGGAATGTGCCTTGCATGTTGGAGAAATAGCAAGGAGGCCATTGTGGCTGGAGCTGAGAGAGTAAGAAGGAATTTAGTAGGAGATAAAATCAGAGAAATGAGGTGAGGATGGAAAGATGAAAATCCAGGTTGTCTACCTAAAGGTCATGTGGATGACCTTTAGCCACGGTGCAGATTTAATCTGTATGGATATCATATGTGGATGGCCAGGGCCCTGTAGCACACTGTGAGCTGGTTGTCTTTTACATTTTTTTTTTCTTTCTTTTCTTTTCTTTTTTTTTTTTTTGGAGACAGAGTCTCGTTCTTGTTTCCCAGGTGGGAGTGCAATGATGTGACCTCAGCTCATTGCAACCTCCCCCTCCCGGGTTCAAGTGATTCTCCTGCCTCAGCCTCCCGAGTAGCTGGGATTACAGGCACCCGCCACCATGCCTGGTGCCTGTAATTTTTTTGGTATTTTTAGTAGTGATAAGGTTTCACTATGTTGGCCAGTCTGGTCTCGAACTCCTGACCTCTGGTGATCCACCTGCCTCGGCCTCCCAAAGTGTTGGGATTACAGGTGTTAAGCCCCTGTGCCCGGCCTTGTCTAAAATTTTACTCCTAATGAAAGGGAGACCTATTGAAGGGTTTGCATGTGAGCAATAGAGGCGAGGTAAGATTTCTCCTATACTCCCTTAGGATCTCTGACTGAAACTGACAGGAGACAGGTTAACAGGAGAAAAGCATACTAATTTTATTTTGTGATTTTTACATGTACATAGGAGCCTTCACAAGAAAAATGAAGACCCAAAGAAGATAAAGGGTCTGGGTTGGATAAAGAGTAGTAACTTGTGCAAATGCGACAAGACAAAGAGGTTTTGGCTAGAGCAGTTGATTGTGGAAAAGTAACTAGGAAGATAAAGCGTCAATTAACAAGATTTTTATGTTAGGTTTCTCTCAACTGCAGTTTGCTGTGTCTAGTGATGAGTATGTCTTCCTTTCTCCTTTATAGTGAGGGGGAGTTTTACCTCCTGATTTTAGGAAGAAAAAAGAAGATGAGAATACCTTTCTCACACTTGCAGTTTTTCAAGTATCTTGAACTCAAAAATAATCAGTATGCCAAAGTGGCATATTTTGGGGTGGCAAATTTTGACCCCCTAAAGTAACATGACTTGTGTTAAAAAGGATCATTTTGGTTTTGAAAGTAAATTGAAGCTGGCAGGGGAAACTAGCTGAAAGGTTATTGTAGTAAACAAGGTGAGAGCAGATTAGTGTTCTCTCTTGTTAACTATAAACCAAAAATAAAATTCCAAGTCCCTGTACCCCCTACCAGTTGAATGGACCCCTCCTCTTGTTCAAGGTCACTCCTAAGTTAACCTGAAAAACTAGTTCAGACCATGAAGGGAAGTGGGGGTTGGACATCCCTCCTTATACTCTCCTTCCTTTGAAATTTAGGCACAGCTGACCAGCATTTAATATTAAAACAGCCTTAAGACTGACAAAGCAGACTCTGTAGCAGTAAGATACCAACATGACAGATAACAGGCCCTAAAAGAAGGGCCCTGAAAAGGCCCTATATTTTACCCCAAAATATATTTATTTAACATGTTTTGAAATGGTCCTACAAAGCTCTCTTATGGGGAAAACCATAGATTTTTCCTTCCCTTTCCAGGTCTTTTTCCTGGTCAAGGAGAGAATTAACTAAGAGTCTGGCACCTTTTAAAGTCTGATAAGAAACATTTACAATCTATTTTTTGTGAAGCCTGCTACCTGGAGGCTTCTACATAATAAAAACCTTGCTTTTCACATCCCCTTAACGTAGCCGGGACACCACTCCCTTCTACTGATTCCAGCTCTTTAGATAAACTCTTACAACCAATTGCCAATCAGGAAATTTTTGAATCTACCTATGATCTGGAACTGCACCACTGCCCCCACATACACCCCCTCCCCCACCCCTTTTGAGTTCTCCTGCCTTTGTGGATCAAACCAATGTACATGTTACATATATTCATTGATGTCTTATGTCTCCCTAACATGTAGAAAACCAAGCTATAGCCCAACCACCTTGGGCACATGTTCTCAGAATCTCCTGAGGCTGTGTCATGGTCATGCCCTTAACCTTGGCAAAATAAACTTCTAAACTGATTGAGACCTGTCTTAGATACCTTTTGGTTTATAGAATGTACGTCATTTTATTTATCTCTTCACTTGCTGATGGACATTTGGATTGTTTTCAGTTTTGGAGTTGTGAACCCAGAAAATCTGAGACAGGTCTCAGTTAATTTAGAAAGTGTATTTTGCCAAGGTTGAGAATGCGCACCCATGACACAGCCCCAGGAAGTCCTGATGACATGTCCCCAAGGTGGCGAGGGCACAGCTTGGTTTTATACACTTTAGGGAGACATGAGACATCAATATATGTAAGAAGTACATTGGATCTGTCTGGAAAGGCGGGACAACTTGAAGCAAAGGCAGGAAGACTCAAAACAGGGAGGGAGTTTTTAGGTCATAGATAGGTGCTACACAAATGGTTACATTCTTTTGAGTTTCTGACTAACCTTTCCAAAGGAGGCAATCAGATATGCATCTATCTCAGTGAGCAGAAGGGTGACTTTGAATAGACTGGAAGTAGGTTTGCCCTAAGCAATTTTCATCTTGAGTTTTCCTTAGTGATTTTGGGGACCTAAGATATTATCCTTTCACTGGGTATTGGGACAAAAGTGCCTTTGAATATTTGTTTGAAGGCTCTCGTGTGGACATGTTTTCCAGTGTTTTAATCTCTAGGAGTGGAATGGCTAGGTAATGAAGTAGGTCTGTATTCAACTCCTAAGAAACTGCCAAACCATATTCTAGAGTGGTGTGTCATTTTATATGTCTGTTTATAATGTACTAGAGTTCCAGGTGCTCCCACGTCCTTGCTGGCAGCCTTCTTTTTATCTTAGCCATTTTAAGAGGTATATAGTGGTATCTTATTGTGGTTTTAATTTGCATTTTCTCTGATACTGATGCTGATGAGGGATGTCTAGGTTTTAATCTCCTCCTCATCAAGAAAGGTTATTTTATCCTCATGGTTGGAACTTTGGTTCCTTTCAGCTGAGGCACAAAATAACTTCTAAAAACAATCAAAAGACATATTATGACATAATAAGTTGGCAGTGGCTTATATAGTTTAATGGTTTTGTTTCTGGGAGACTCACTTGAAGTGGGAAAATATAATCCTGCTCTTCAATTTCAATTAATTTTCATTACATTTTAATTTTACGTTAAAGTCATTTATGTCAAATAGTATAAGTGTACACTCTGTCTTGTGTAGTGTCTATTACTTTGTATATTATTTAGGATAAAAATACATTCCATATGGTAATAATTGGGCTAGGTAAATGTAAATTGTCTCAAAACATTCAACTAGAATCAGGGTTGTAATTTTTTCCCCCAGGTTCCTGATGTTATTAGCAGCATAAGGCAATTATCTAAAGCCGCCATGAAAGAGGATGCCAAACCCAGCAAAGATAATGAGGACGCCTTTTACAACTCTCAGAAGTTCGAAGTCTTGTACTGTGGAAAGGTGACCGTGACCCACAAGAAGGCCCCCTCAAGCCTCATCGATGACTGCATGGAGAAGTTCAGCCTGCATGAACAGCAGCGCCTGAAGATCCAAGGCGAGCAGCGCGGTGTGGACCCGGGAGAGGACCTGGCTGACTTGGAGGTGGTGGTGCCCGGGTCCCCCGGAGACTGCCTGCCGGAGGAGGCGGACGGCACCGACACCCACTTTGGCTTACCTACCGTGGCCAGCCAGCCTGCCCTGACCAGCTCTCGGGTCTGCTTCCCTGAGCGGATTTTGGAAGATTCTGGCTTTGATGAGCAGCAGGAGTTTCGGTCTCGGTGCAGCAGTGTCACCGGAGTGCAAAGGAGAGTTCACGAGGGCAGCCAGAAATCCCAGCCACGACGGAGACACGCGAGTGCGCCCAGTCACGTCCAGCCCTCGGACTCGGAGAAGAACAGGACCATGCTCTTCCAGGTACGCCTGGCCGGGCGCTGTCTGCCCTTGCCCCAGAAGGTGCCAGACGGAAGCAGCTGGGCATCCAGTTCCTCCCAGCTCCACCTCTATATAACGAATAATCTAACTTTTGTTTTCCCATTCAAAGCAGATAAGGCAGGTGGAGAAAGAGTGCACAGCAAAGTAGGGAAGGGGCGAGAGGCAGATGTGGAGTGTGGAGTGTAAGAAGTAAGGCAGTGGGAAAGGAGGAGGAGGAGGAGGAAGCAATTCGTGGAGATCCTGAACATCGGGTAGAGAGAATAAGAATCTATCACCAGCATTTGCTTTGGGGTGATTCTCAAATAAATGCTTAAAAAAAAATTTGTAGGTAGGGCACAGGGGCTCACGCCTGTAATTCCGGCACTTTGGGAGGCCGAGGTGGGCTGATTACTTGAGGTCAGGAGTTCCAGGCCAGCCTGGCCAACATGGCAAAACCCCGTCTCTATTAAAAAAATAGAAAAATTAGCTGGGCGTGGTGAGGGTGCGCCCGTAATCCCAGCTAATCAGGTGCTGAGGCGGGAGAATTGCTTGAACTGGGGAGTCGGAGGCTGCAGTGAGCTGAGATCGACTCCTGCACTCGAGCCTGGGCAACAGAGCGAGACTCCGTCTCAACAACAACAAAATTGTGAAAAGTCAGTCTTTAAAGATATGAATCTGAGAGAGTGCGATTTAACATGGAGAAACAAGGGATTTTTTTCTAGAGAAGAAAAAACTCCAGAGACTCGTATGTGTGTTTTGAGTTGAGAACACACCAATTTATGCTGTCACACCGAAAGAGGTTAACGAAAGACCATTGACCTAAAAATGTACTGAATTGGATACTAAAATAATTTGATGCAAGCTGTAGTATTGGTATAAAAGATCATTCTTAATTCTAAACATTTTTGAATGTTGTACAGGATATAGAAGGTGTCAGGTTCCACTTAAAATAACTTAATTCATAACAATACCCTGTAGAGAGTCTTTAATCCTCAGCTTGTAAGATTTGAGTTTCCGTGGGCCAAAAAAAAAAAAAAAAAAAAAAAAAAAAAAAGGCTGACTATCTTTTTTAAACTTATTTTAAAGATTTCCAGAAAAGGAAATTCCGGAGTATTTTGGTTAACAGTACCGGTGTGTAATATCAGAAGTTTACTTTATCAGAAGTTCATGAGGCTTTTTTTCCACAAATGATAATATTTTATTATAGAAAAAACATCCCAAATGTAGGATTTCATAAACACCGGTAGGCGAACAAGTACAGCTTCCAAAGTAAATTCAAAGTAAAGAGGCAACACTTACAAACATTTCGCCTTAAGGAGAAAATGTGATGTTCTCCTGCAGAAGTGATCCCATGCAGAACACAAATGTGGCTCCATATCTGTGAAGGCATCAGATTTCCTTTCTGAGCTCGGTATGCCCATTTCAACAATCGAAAATGATGGCAAGAAGTGGCATTGATTATATTACTACTTGATTAAAAAAACACACCCCCGATTAAAAACAAAAATTAAGAGACAGGGTCTTGCTCTGTCATTCAAGCTGGAGTGCATTGGTGTAATCACAGCTTAGTAGAGCCTTGACCTCTGGAAGTTCGTATTTTGTTTTTTTCGTTGGTGGTGGTTTTGTTTTTAATGAACTCAAGGTATGTCATTAAAGCCTCTCTAGTCTTCGGTGACGTGTTAACTGAATTTCCCCTTTTCTTGGGGCTATCAGATTTGTTCTTTTTTTTAGCTAGTCACAGTTCTTGTTAATTTTTCTGAATGGTTTATTTTCAAAAATTTTAATTCATTAGCCCAATTACAGATATATCCTTTTGCTGACCATTTGGGAGAAAGTATGATTATAACTTTTTTTTGAAATTACTATTTTTAGAAATCATGAAGTGAGGAAAGGTTGCACATTTTTTAAAAAGACAGTTTCTAATCTGAAAAATATTTGTTTGTATCTTATAATAATTGAAGACTAACTTAATTTTCATACTTTTTTTGACAGAGGAAAGAAACATTTTTGAGGCAGCTGATATTTGGGGTTAAAAATATTGGTTGGATTAGATGTTTAAGTACATATGAAATAGATACATCTGGGATATTGCATTTGAATCTATATTATTAGTTTAATATTTGATTATAAAGTAAGATGTTAGATCCTTGTGAATTGAAATTAATTGGAGTGCTTTTATTTTTAAGGTTGGGCGATTTGAGATTAACCTTATCAGTCCAGACACTAAATCAGTTGTGCTAGAAAAGAATTTTAAAGATATCTCCTCTTGTTCTCAGGTATGTATCAAAGTATATCACAGTATGTGAAGAGACCAATTCAGCCTTATTTCAGAATTAACAATAAAATAACTGGGCTTGACCCCTTCAAATTTTAATTTTTTTTTGAAATTTAAGTTTTTATTCTTAAAGGGAATTTGTCTTAAACTAAGGGCTCCTGGGTTTTTGTCTATGGCAGCTTCAAAATCCTGCCCAGGTCGCTTGGTGTCTGTCCTAACAGTTTGTCCTCATTTTAGTCAACTCTTTCTCACTGTAATGCCACTTCATCCAATCCCTTCCAGTGATGGAATTTTTGTGGTGGTGAGTTCTTTTGAAAATACCTGCACAGTTAGTTCCTTGGAATGCTGGCCTGTGGGACTTGTGGGTGTAACTGAGTCATGCTTGCTCTTTATACCATAGTAGGTAGTAAAAGGAGAATGAGGGTTTCAGCTTATTTTAATGTAAATACTAAATTTTGAAAATAGTTTTGTATTTTTCTTTTATTTATTTTTAATTCACAAACTGTGTATTTAAATGTTTTTAAAATAATCAATACAGCCAAATATATACAAGATTATATTAGACATTGAAGAGATTACAAGATTAAAAAGAACTTTTGAAGATGTCAGATGGAAGGAGTATCTAAATCTAAATGTAGGGAGATTTAAAAATGCTCCTCTAAGGAGGTGCCTGGAATTGAGAATTCACTTCTTTTCTGCCTAGTGACTTACCTTCAAGGAGTTGGATCTTGCCAAGGTCCTTACTTAGATTTTATTGTCACTTCTTTTCTGCCTAGTGACTTGCCTTTAAGGAGCTGGATCTTGCCAAGGTCCTTACTTATATTTTAATGTTGAAAAATCATGCCGGCCTATCTTGTTTTCTTTATTTACTATCTTTTTAAAAATAATTTGAAGTTAGCATTGCTATAGATATGGTATTCAGACATTCTTCCCTTTGAAGATAACAAGACAGTTTTTGTACCTTTATTTATTTATTTATTTGGAGACAGGGTCTTCCTCTGTCATCCAGGCTGGACTGCAGTGGCGTGATCATGGCTCCTTACAGCCTTGACCTTTCCAGCTCAAGCAATCCTCCCACCTCAGCCTCTCCAGTAGCTGGGACCACAGGCATGTACCACCATGCCTGGCTACTTGTTAATTTTTTATTTTCTTAAATTTTTTGTAGAGACGAGGTCTCATTATGTTGCCCAGAATGGTCTTGAACTCGTGGCCTCGAGATCTTCCTGCCTTGGCCTCCCAAAGTGCTGGGATTACAAGCATGAGCCACCATGCTGGCCAGTTTTTGTACACCTTGTTAATTGTTTACCCCAGTCTCAGCTAATACAGTTCACATCTGATATTTTGTTTTAATATACTTTCTATTATATGGAGACATAAAATTACATTGTGTAGATAAAACTTTTCTACTCTAATAACTTTGTCAGCAGTTGACATAAGGAGGAATATATTGTAAATTTCTAAATTCCTACTTAAAAGACACAGAAATTTTAACTGAAAACTATTTATTAAGCATTCTTGTAATTCCCAGTTTACTGGTGGTCCCTGGGAGATCGTAAGTGCTGTGAGGGCAGGTGTCTAAGGCTGTGGTGTCATTCTGTAGGACATCAGAGTCAGATGTACTCAGACAGAGCTTAACCCTGAGGTGTTCAATACATGTTGAATAAATGAGCACTTTACACGTGGTGGGCCTTATGCCAAATACTAAAGAGAGAGTGATGTCTGAACCGAAGCAGTTCCTACCCCAGAGCACCAAGGGGCATCCTCAAAAGCTGTGCCTCCCACCCCACACACTTCCCGAGCTTCCTGGTGAGAAAACTCTCAGTGTTCATTGGACAGCTAAAAGAAAAAAAAAATAGAAAGAAATAGAAAAAAGAACTAGCCAAACCAAAAATTGGAAGTTCAGATACAATTTCTTGTTTCCCCTTTGTATGTTTTTAAAGTCAAGATGTGCATTCTGATATTCTGGTTCAGAAAAAGAAATAAACAGAAGCAGGAGGGATATTTGTGGAAAGCCCTGACTTTCATTGAGGTAATTGTCAGGTTTAGCCATCTGCTCCTCACTGAGTGGCTGGCCCTGTTCTTATTACGTCTTTCCAGGGAATTGAACTCATGTAATGTGGCTGTTTTCAGGAATAGCCTGATTTTTAATAGTGCACACCCACAAATGCTTCTTTCTTCAAAAGCTGTCGGACTGTTTGCCTGGCAAGCATGGCGACTACAGGAGTGGTTTTCTTTCCTGGAAACGTTGCCATTGCCTCAGGACCCTCCGAGCTAATGAGGTCCTGTGAATTTTTCCCATTTAGTACTAAGCGAGTAAAGGATATTCTTAAGTCACTAATAAATTGTACCAAATTGAGGCCCGTGTGGCTAGAGTTGTGGAGGTGAGAAGGGAATGTTATAGGAGATAAAGCCAGAGGAAAGGAGATGAGAATGGAAAGATGAAAATCGAGGTTGTGTATCTAAAGGTCATATGGAGGGCTGGTAGTCACCGTGCAAATTTAATCTGTATGGGTATCATATCCATACAGATTGCTTACTTTCACCTCAAGAGTTGCAGCCTCTCTGCTCTGTACTTTTTCTTTTTACCAGAATTGATTTCCTTTTCTATTTCCATTGGATAGATTGAGCTTATGATAACAAAATAGGGGTTGCCATTTATCAAGCATCCTAGGAATTATATTTCTTAGTTCTAAATCTCGAACATTCCTGACAGTAGGTGCTGTTACTACTGGTTTATAATGAGAAATGGGTGCTCAGAAATAGTCATGAGCAACCCAGTGCAAAATCACGTATCCCACAATTGAATCAAGATTTAAGCACAAATCTGACTTCAAAGCATGTTTTTCCTTTTCACTTGGATTTAGGTGATTTCAGGACAACTTTAAATTTTTTACCTACCTGGCTTTTCTAAGTACTATGCTTGCTATTAAGGTGTTGTCTACTTACCGGTATGTATACATTTAGACTGAATGAAAATCACAGATGATTCTGATTTTTTTTTTAAAGGAGATATAGAGGTTACTTAGCCTGGGTCCAGGAAGTACAAGGATTCGTCAGTGTGGATAATTGGCACCTGCAATAATTTCTTTAACGTATCAGTCTTTTAAGTGTGGCTCCTTGAGTGTCTGTAAAGAGACAAACATTCTAGTGTTTTTATGCATACTTTAGGGAATTGCATGCCATTTAATTTGAGTATTGTCAGTATTAGTTTTTCTCAGATTCTTAGCCTCAGATAGATAAGAACAGTGTTTATGATGAATATCAGACTGCCGTGCTAAGAAGACAGTAAATTGAAAACTCCATTATTTGCAGACATGGGTGGCATTTTATTACAAGACACAGTGGATCATAGCATCAATATTTTTCCTCCTGTGGCCTTGAGTCGCAGAGTGTTTATCAGATGTAAAACAGTCTGCGTTGGTCTCACCTTTTATTTTATGTATCAACAGGCCACTGTATGAGTTTGCTATGGCATTATGTCCCCCCTTCATCGCTGTGAAGAAAAAATTCATAGAACCGTGAAAGCAGAGAACTGATGTTGCTTTCCATATTGTTGATTAAAAGATATATTCCCATAAATTTTTTATTGCACTTCTTCCCCTCCATCTAGGGTATAAAGCATGTGGATCACTTTGGCTTTATCTGCCGGGAGTCTCCAGAGCCTGGACTTAGCCAGTATATTTGTTACGTGTTCCAGTGTGCCAGCGAATCTCTGGTAAGTAGTGTTACTGCTGTCTGCTTGCTCCTGCGGACACATCGGTCGAACAGAAGACTTGCCTGTTAGGAGCCCAGGTCTTGCAAAATGGCTATCTATGGGAAGAAGAAGGCATCTAGAAATATGTTTTTCCCCTTCAAAGCAGCACAGCAGTAGAAAAGCAAAAACAAATTGTCATGGTAAAATATATGCCTAGATACTTTCTTGGGTTTAATAAACCCAGTCATGGAAACTTGAGCATTTTTAAAAGGTAGGAAAAGACTAATAATAGGAGAAAAGCTGTTACTTTTTTCATTGCTCATATGAGAAGATAAGGAAGGGCATTGATCTTTTATTTTCTTAATTGCTATAACATCACAGAATAGATAATGCTTGTGTCAGCAGAATAGAGAGCTATTTTGGTTTTCTTCCTTTATTTTATTAGTCCCTTCTTCATTTTTAAAATATCATATTTGTTGTGGTCTTACTTTAACTTTCATTTTCTTCTTTGGCATTTAAAAGTCAGTTCTTACCTTTAACACTACCCCTCTCCTGCTCTCAACTAAAGGTAATTGGAGTTCAAGAGGAAACATGTAAGGCAGGCTTGGACATATATCTGAGTGGCTAAGAAATATGTTGACTTTTTTTCCCCTCAAAGTTTTTACTTATTCTTGCACTTATGCCATCTCCCCATATCATTTTAACACAAACCTTTAGACATACACATCACCATTTTTAGAAAAGTTTACAGAAAATTATTTTCTTAGACATGTGATCCTCCCACCAGGATTTCTCCCAGGGAAACACGTAAAACTTCGTCATATAGAAATTAGTCAGGCAGCATTGTCCTTGTGCCCTTGGTGCATATCACAATTATCCCTGCCCGACTCTTGCCTTCCACGTTCCCAGTGTGGACACCGAGGTTAGAAATAATGAAGAAGTAGGAGTGAATTTGTTCAAAGGCACTTTGTGACCAGCAGCCTCTGGCCTTCATCTTTTTCTCTAAAAGATATAAAACTCCCATCTCTAACAGTTTCCTATTCTTGAGAGTTCCATTTGAGTTTTGTCCTTCCTCTAAATAACCATACGTATGAAATATCCACATGTTGATATCCAGGGACTGTTGCTAAATAGGTTGCATTTAGGACTTGAGATAGAAATTTGAGATTGTCATTGTGTAAATGACAGTGCAAGACAGGTTAGATAGAACTGGGGGAAGAAAAAGAAAGAAAGCCAAAGAAAACCGATGACCTAACATTAGAGAATGCCAACAAAGTAAGAGTTTGGTAGAAAGTGATATCCTAGGATGTTATTCCACACACGCCCCACTCCCCACCCATTCCCTGCACGCTCACACCTCACTCCTTCTCTGTGTCCCTCCTCTACTCTAGGGCTGATCCTTCTACCACGTTCTGGATCCCCCACTCTGCTACCTTTCTAAAACCTATCATATACCCCATATGTTTTATTTTGGAAGCACCATTTACCTAACTTCTCTACTTAGAAATGCTAATGTATCTCTTTCACATTTTATATGCAGTTGTTCATCAAATCCTATTGACTGAAAGAGAAGAATGTCTCTTTTCTCCATTCTCCCACTTTTCTTCTTTGCTGCCTGATTCTAGGCATTCATCTTCTTCACTTTGGCCCTTGTGTAAGTGTTAGTGTCCTAACTAGTAATCCTGCCACTGGTTTAATTTGCCATCTCTTCATTTTCTACATTGTGCTAGAGTTTTATTTTTCACAAAATTTCCTCCTTGGAACCTGGTTTATGCCTCACTGTTAAGGGACAAAATCCAAATTGTGTAGCACACAGCGGGGCTCACTTCATTCTCTAGCCTCATCTGCACGTAGACTGGAATGCCATGCCCTTTCGTGACCTTACTCACACACGCCGTTCGTCTTACAAGCTCTTCTCTGGGTCAGACCACAAAGACCGCTTTGATGGTTGGTGTGATACTGCTTTTAGTTTGACTTGCTACTGAAACCCACACATGTTGGTTAGTTCATGGGATGTAAGGACTTGAGTGAGAGGCTGCAGCTCTCTGAAGGCCCACTATGGCTCACAGTACTACAGCTGAAACTTAGAGGTCACCATTCACTGCATGGAGTGAGGAGTGTACCACGTCAGAGGATGCCAGAACCAGGGCGTGCTGCCTTTCATACTGTCCAGCTGGGAAGGAGGCCATGTCAGCCTCAAGAATCTGGCTGTTACTAAGCAAGGAGAGTGTGTAGTGCTTTAGTTATCTCTTTTCTTTACTGCTTTTAATTTTGGAAGTGAAGCAAGCCTGGCTCTGCCCTACTATACCCTGAGTACCATTCCCTTTCTTTTCTACTGCATATTTTTCAGGCCCCAGCTTACATATCACATCCTACTGAAGTCTTTCCTGACCCCCTGTTTTGCAGGAATTGCCTCCTTTAGTTGTGCTATTGTTAGTTCTCTTACTATACTTTATTCCTAGGTCTCTAACAGTTCTTGCCAATCCCCACACTCACTCATCTGTTGCATAACCACCTATTCTACTTGATTGTGAGTTGCACAGATTTTGGACTATCTCTTTTACGTGTTGTGTCATGGAGGTTCTAGGATAGCAGGTGCTTGGTACTTTTGTACTTTGAGTGATTGAATGACTGCATTACTCTTAACTTCAGGCAATCATTTTCTAGGTGCTGGTTTAATCTGTGATCTCTGGAGAACTTGCACTAAAAGGAAAATGACGTAAAACTTTGTTACTTCTAATCCTTTTTACAGGTTTTGTTTTGTTTTTAGTTTTCAGTGTTTTCATTTTGCATTCATGCATGTAGAATGAGTTTTGGAAACAGGGAATCATAATAGAAAGTCTGGGAACATGCTGCATTTTTCCACCTAGCGTGATCTGTGACTAAGGCAACAGACTTGACTGGCTGTGAATGCCTTCCCACTGCTTGAAGCTGTGTCAGAATCTGAGGTTTGGCATAATTATTCTTAAGAACAGGACTATGCTGGGATCTTTCAAACCATGTTTAATTTTATCAGTAAGCATCTTAACTGAATAGTGAGGCATCAGAACTGCAAGTCTCAAGAAAAATTAAACGTAAATTTCCTTCATAATGGAGGATTGCTTAAGGAGCTGATACATAGACCAAAACAAAGCAGTCAATTAAATATTATCAGTCTAAGCAGTGTTAGGAGTGATGTGGCTTGTGTAAAACAATGTATTGCAACACCACGCATGCTGATTTACCTTCTCTGAGTACCAAGAATGCACAATTAGCATTTTCTTTTGCTTCTTTGTAATAATTGCTATGAATTTGTAAACAGGGTAGTGTTCTGACGGGCCCTGGAGGGCTATGCTGGAAGTTTAGATGATCAGTTCTTCCTTTTCTCCTCCCTTTGTCTCTCCCAACCTTCTCCCTTCTTTCCTTCTCCCTCCCTTTTCTTCCTTCCTTCCTTCCTTCCTTCCTTCCTTCCTTCCTTCCTTCCTTCCTTCCTTCCTTCCTTCCTTCCTTCCTTCCTTTCTTTCTTCTTTCTTTCTTAAAATAGTTGTAGGCAGGCAGCTTAATCTTGTTTAACCAACCCTTGAGATTTGTAGAAAACATTATTTCTTCAAAAGTGCTTTCTCTAAAATAGGGTTTAAAGAGTGTGAAAAAAGTACACGTAGACTGCTACTTACAAATGAAGAAAATGTAAACTCCACAGATGCAGACCTAAATATTCAGGGAAAGTATAACCAAAAGACATCTACAGAACTCTCCACCCCAAATCAACAGAATATACGTTCTTCTCAGCACCACATCGCACTTATTCCAAAACTGACCACATCGTTGGAAGTAAAGCACTCCTCAGCAAATATAAAAGAGCAGAAATTATAACAAACTGTCTCGCAGACCACAGTGCAATCAAACTAGAACTCAGGATTAAGAAACTCACTCAAAACCGCTCAACTACATGGAAACTGAACAACCTGCTCCTGAATGACTACTGGGTACGTAACGAAATGAAGGCAAAAATAAAGATGTTCTTTGAAACCAGTGAGAACAAAGACACAACATACCAGAATCTCTGGGACACATTTAAAGCAGTGTGTAGAGGGAAATTTATAGCACTAAATGCCCACAGGAGAAAGCAGGAAAGATGTAAAATTGACACCCTAACATCACAATTAAAAGTACTAGAGAAACAACAGCAAACACATTCAAAAGCTAGCAGAAGGCAAGAAATAACTAAGATCAGAGCAGAAGTGAAGGAGATAGAGACACAAAAACTCTTCAAAAAAAATCAATGAATCCAGGAGCTGTTTTTTTGAAAAGATCAACAAAATTGATAGACCACTAGCAAGACTAATAAAGAAGAAAAGAGAGAAGAATCAAGTAGACACAATAAAAAATGATAAAGGGGATATCACCACCGACCCCACAGAAATACAAACTACCATCAGAGAATACTGTAAACACCTCTACGCAAATAAACTAGAAAATATAGAAGAAATGGATAAATTCTTGGACACTTACACTCTCCCAAGACTAAACCAGGAAGAAGTTGAATCTCTGGATAGACCAATAGCACGCTCTGAAATTGAGGCAATAATTAATAGCCTACCAACCAAAAAACGTCCAGGACCAGATGGATTCACAGCTGAATTCTACCAGAGGTACAAGGAGGAGCTGGTACCAATCCTTCTGAAACTATTCCAATCAATAGAAAAAGAGGGAATCCTCCCTAACTCATTTTATGAGGCCAACATCATCCTGATACCAAAGCCAGGCTGAGACACAAGAAAAAAAGAAAATTTTAGCCCAATATCCCTGATGAACATTGATACAAAAATCCTCAATAAAATACTGGCAAACCGAATCCAACAGCACATCAAAACAGCTTATCCACCATGATCAAGTGGGCTTCATCCCTGGGATGCAAGGCTGGTTCAACATACGCAAATCAATAAACATAATCCAGCATATAAACAGAACCAAAGACAAAAACCACATGATTATCTCAATAGATGCAGAAAAGACCTGTGACAAAATTCAACAGCCCTTCATGCTAAAAACTCTCAATAAATTCGGTATTGATGGGACGTATCTCAAAATAATAAGAGCTGTTTATGACAAACCCACAGCCAATATCATACTGAATGGGCAAAAACTGGAAGCATTCCCCTTGAAAACTGGCACAAGACAGGGATGCCGTCTCTAACCACTCCTATTCAGCATAGTGTTGCAGGTTCTGGCCAGGGCAATCAGGCAAGAGAAAGAAATAAAGGATATTCAATTAGGAAAAGTGGAAGTCAAATTGTCCCTGTTTGCAGATGACATGATTTATGTTTACAAAACCACATCGTCTCAGTCCAAAATCTCCTTAAGCTGATAAGGAACTTCAGCAAAGTCTCAGAATAGAAAATCAATGTGCAAAAATCACAAGCATTCTTATACACCAATAACAGACAAACAGAGAGCCAAATCATGAGTGAACTCCCATTCACAATTGCTTCGAAGAGAATAAAATACCTAGGAATCCAACTTATGAGGGATGTGAAGGACCTCTTCAAGGAGAACTACAAACCACGGCTCAACAAAATAAAAGAGGACACAAATGGAAGAACATTCCATGCTCATGGATAGGAAGAATCAATATCGTGAAAATGGCCGTACTGCCCAAGGTAATTTATAGATTCAGTGCCATCCCCAATGAAGCTACCTATGACTTTCTTCACAGAATTGGGAAAAAACTACTTTAAAGTTCATACGGAACCAAAAAAGAGCCCACATTGCTGAGTCAATCCTAAGCCAAAAGAACAAAGCTGGAGGCATCACGCTACCTGACTTCAACCATACTACAAGGCTACAGTAACCAAAACAGCATGGTACTGGTACCAAAACAGAGATATAGACCAATGGAACAGAACAGAGCCCTCAGAAATAATGCCACACATCTACAGCCATCTGATCTTTGACAAACCTGAGAAAAACAAGAAATGGGGAAAGGATTCCCTATTTAATAAATGGTGCTAGGAAAACTGGCTAGCCATATGTAGAATGCTGAAACTGGATCCCTTCCTTATACCATATACAAAAATTAATTCAAGATGGATTAAAGAGTTAAATGTTAGACCTAAAACCATGAAAACCCTAGAAGATAACCTTGGCAATACCATTCAGGACATAGGCATTGTCAAGGACTTCATGTCTAAAACAACAAAAGCAATGGCAACAAAAGCCAAAATTGACAAACAGGATCTAATTAAACTAAAGAGCTTCTGCACAGCAAAAGAAACTACCATCAGAGTGAACAGGCAACCTACAGAATGGGAAAAAAATTTTGCAATCTACTCATCTGACAAAGGGCTAATATCCAAAATCTAGAAAGAACTCAAACAAATTTACAAGAAAAAAATAACCCCATCAAAAAGTGGCAAAGGATATGAACAGACACTTCTCAAAAAAGGACATTTATGCAGCCAACAGATACATGAAAAAATGCTCATCATCACTGGCCATCAGAGAAATGCCAATCAAAACCACAATGAGATACCATCTCACACCAGTTAGAATGGCGATCGTTAAAAAGTCAGGAAACAACAGGTGCTGGAGAGTATGTGGAAAAATAGGAACACTTTTATGCTGTTGGTGGGACTGTAAACTAGTTCAACCATTGTGGAAGACAGTGTGGCGATTCCTCAAGGATCTGGAACTAGAAATACCATTTGACCCCGCCATCCCATTACTGGGTATATATATATATATACCCAAAGAATTATAAATCATGCTGCTGTGAAGACACATGCACACGTATGTTTATTGGGGCATTATTCACAATAGCAAAGACTTGGAACCAACCCAAATGTCCATCAATGATAAACTGGATTAAGAAAATGTGGCACATATACACCATGGAATACTATGCAGCCATGAAAAAGGACGAGTTCGTGTCCTTTGTTAGGGACATGGATGCAGCTGGAAACCATCATTCTCAGCAAACTATCGCAAGGACAAAAAACCAAACACCGCCTGTTCTCACTTATAGGTGGGAATTGAACAATGAGAACACTTGGACACAGGAAGGGGAACATCACACACCGGGGTCTATTGTGGGGTGGGGGGAGGGGGGAGGGATAGCATTAGGAGATATACCTAATGTAAATGACGAGTTAATGGGTGCAGCACACCACCATAGTACATGTACACATATGTAACAAACCTGTACATTGTGCACATGTACCCTAGAACTTAAAGTATAATAATAAAAAACTTGTAGGTCATTTGCGAAAAGTGATAGATTTTAGAAAATAAAGTATTTATAATTTTAGAAGTCAAATAAGTTTTTAGTAATATTTGTGTACAGGAGAAATTGGTAGCTACATTTCAGACACCATGACCTCTTGTTTCACCCAGAAATAGCGAAAACATCAAAAGTTCAATATTTCTACTAGATACCTTTTACAAGGCGGTATTATTAAATCACAAATAATTTATGTGGAAGCTATTTATGTTACTAGTAGATTGCTAACCCCTTCAGTGTTTAAAATAAATGAGAAACAAGAAAATAGAAATAACTGAACATCTGCACAAGTAGCTTTTGAATGCGTAACAAGGCAAATGAAATAAAAATGCAAAGTCATTAAAGATGTAGTCCTTTTATTTTGAAGAATTAGAAAGTATTACTTTTTGCATATAGTATAAAATAACATTTTATGAAAAATTACTTTTATTAATGGAATGATAAGAAATTCATAAGCCTTAAGGTTGGTGATATAATAAAACATAATTGAATAATGACTGACCGCTTGGTGTTTGATCTCTTCTTTCAGACATAGTAGAAGAATAGTCTCTGTTTATTTCAGTTTCCTCATATACTCAAATGTAAAAATAGATTACATTCTTTAAATAATAATTTATTCTTAAATCAGGCCATGGGGAAGGGGAAAGAGAATGTAAAAATGTGCTTACAAAGCATGGTAAATGGTTTTGAATATCAAAGCTAGTTCGGATGAGGCCCTTAGTGCTCAATGGCTGTGTCATGCAGGTTTCATAATTTGATTTAAGACCTACAGAGTGTAGGAAAATGACACTTTACATTTGTGATTGTTTACAGAGAAGGAGATACAACCGAAAATTGGTTTAACAATGCATGGAGATGAGCTGTTAATTGGTTTCAAAGAAGCATCCAGGAAGTAAAAAGGCTAGATTAAAACTTTTTGACTAGGTCATGGATGAACAAAAAAGAAGGTAGCTGGTAGTTTGCAAGCTGCCAGTCTAACTGGTGAGACTCAGCTGTTAGATGCCTCTGTGTTTTAAGACCTTCTTAGTGTCACAAATCAGAAGTGGAATGATAATCAATCAGAAGTTACAGGGATAAGCCATTGTTGTTCACAGACTTTCCCCACCATTGTTTAAATGGAACTTGTTTTTATCCAGAACCGTACTTAACACTTTTTGTTTGCTTTTACACTACAAGTAATCCAGAAGAGTAAAGTGCATAGGATACCTATTAACAAAGTGAATGTTGGACCTATTTTGTTGTTTCATATAAGTGGCAGACAAAACTTCCAAAAGGATCTTTATCTGATAAGCCGTATAATTAAACAGAAGGATTAGCTAATTAAACTCTTTGATGGCATAGCCCTCAATGCGATTTGAAAATGTCATTAAATTTAAATTAACAGACCAGTATTATATTACACACATCGAAATAATCTTATTTCATCCAGCTTTCAATTATATGTATGAAACATCTAACTCCAAGACTTAGTATTTTCTCTCTGCTAGCCTCTACTCTAGTCATCAAAATTCTATTATTTTTTATTTCGTCAGCATCAACACAGGCTCACATTGCTGTTGAATTTTGAATGTTGCCATGCAAGCCAACTTTTGTAGACCTGAGTTTTGTTTCTTCCTGTAGGTTGATGAGGTGATGCTGACTCTGAAACAGGCCTTCAGTACGGCGGCTGCCCTGCAGAGTGCCAAGACGCAGATTAAACTGTGTGAGGCCTGCCCGATGCACTCTTTGCATAAGCTCTGTGAAAGGATCGAAGGTACAGTTTTATGTGGCCTTGGCAAAAGAGAAGTTTGCTTTGGCATTTGGGAAATGAGAAAGTCCCTGTTGTCATTGAATAGTTCTTTGTTTCAATATGAAACAAGGACCCAAAGAATCATTTCTCATGTTCACTCAAATGAGTGTGCTGTCAATCTCTGCTAGGTGCTTCACACGCTGCCTCTGTCTGTCTCTCTCTCTCATTTTTAAAGGCAAACTCAAGAAGGTATTTGTATTTCCCACAGTTTTTAAGACTGCTAAGTACATGGTGGGAACTGACCAAATATTTGCTGAATGAATGAAGAGAGACAAAACCATCACAGAATGTCAAGTGATTATTTAATATTTCCCCTTTTCTCCCTTATTTGATGATGAGTTCCTATTCTAAAAATGTAGAACTTTAATGAAGCCTGCTTGGCTTTTGAAGGATATTTGTCAATGACAGAGATAATAGAGGTGATAATATAAAGCAGTTTTTTTTAAAATATGTTCTGAGAAGGAGTGAAGGGCATGAGAAAGAGATGATCCTGTGACTCAACTTCCTTTTCATTTCATTATCTCTTACTAACAACAACATGAAAAAGCTTGAAAACTACTATACAAGACAAAAAACACAATTTAATAAACACTAGTGAAATGTCTTCTCTGGACCAGGCAATGTCCAGGCACTGGGAGATGCAGAAATGATTGAGACATGGACTAATCCCAAGAAGCTTACAGTCTGGAGTGGGAGACAGGTATATTAGCAAATAAATGTAATTCGTTATGACAGGTGTTATAATAGATGGGAAGAGTGCAAATTAGTAATAAACATAGCAGAGATTGGTCTAGACACTGTAAATGCAAATCGTGATTTCTGTTCAGTAGGCAGCAGAATCATAGGCACAGGGCAGAATCAATGAAGAATAACAGTATTCATTGAATATTTACACAACTGTATCATCAAACACAAGTTTTTTTTTTTTTTTTTTTTTTTTTTTTTTTTTTTTTTTTTTTTTTTTTTGGTTGTTTGTTTGTTTGTTTGTTTTGAGGCACAGCCTTGCTCTCTTGCCCAGGCTGGAGTACAGTGATGTGATTACGACTCACTGCAGCCTCTACCTACCAGCTTCAAGCAATCCTCCTGCCTCAGCCTTCCAAGTAATTGGGACTACAGGTGTGTGCCACCACACCCGGCTAATTTTTTAAAAAACTTTTTATATAGATGGGGTCTCACTATATTGCCCAGCCTGGTATCAAACTCTTAGTCTCAAGCAATCTTCCTGCCTTGGCCTCCCAAAGTGCTGGGATTACAAGCATGAGCCACTGTGCCCAGCCAAAGACTATTTCAATGTAATAGGTTTAAACAATTAGAATTATAATTTTGCAGAATGTACATTATTTTCAAACACATAAAGCATTTACAAAAATGGAACATTCTTAGCTGTGTGGTAAAGGAAGCCTGTAAATCTGTGTGTCAGGGGGTGCCAGTTACTCAGGAGATGGTGTTGGATCAATTAGCCATCCAAAAGGGCAAAGATTGCTTATATTCATCCTGCTTAGTAATACATGCTAGATGGATCAAAGTCCTCACTGTAAACAAACAAAATACTAAAACTATTAAAAGAAAACAAGAAGATTATTCTTATTTCTTGAAGGGAGATTTATTAAGACACAGAAATTCAAGAACAATCAGAAGAAGACACTGACATATTTGACTTTATGAAAATTTAAAGTGTTTACATAACAGTAAATGTTTGGGAGTTATATGATCAGTAACAAACAAGGAGATAGCAGATTGGAATCCAAAATTTGTAAAACCTATAAGAAAAAGATTAAACCACGCAGTAGGAAATTGTATAAGTCATACTGAAAAATACTTCTCAGAAAAGGAAATTAAAAGTTCCAAGAAGGGAAATGTAAGGATGCTGAACCTTACTGGATGTCAGAGAAATGAAAATGGAAACAATAAGATACTCATCAGGTTAACTGTTGGAGAAATTGTATGGTTGTGTAATACGTTTGTGTAATACTGATGGAAGTAGAGATTGCTACAGCCATTTTGGGGGGACAGTTAATATAAACTCATTAACCTAACATTGCACATACTCTGTTATCTAGAAGTTCCATGTCTTGATAAGAAAAACTCTTATATGAAAGTACAGAAGGTGACATTTAAAAGGTTTTGTTATTTGTAAATGATGGAAAATTGGAAATGATCTAGATGTTGATCAATGGGATAATTAGTAGTATATTCACATAATGAAGCAATTAATAGGAAGGCATTGGAACTATATGTCAACATGGATGCATCTTAAAATTGTATTGTTGAGTGAAAAAATAATTTGCTTAACAACATATACAGCATATATTTGTATATGTGGAAAAAAACATAGTATAATGCCGTAAATTTTTTTTTCAAAAACTTTGATCTACACTCCATCACTTTCAGGAAGACAGTGTGGCAATTCCTCAAGGATCTAGAGCCAGAAATAATATTTGACCCGGCAATCTCATTACTGGGTATATACCCAAAGGATTATAAATCATTCTGTTCTAAAAACACATGCACACATATGTTTGTTGCAGCCCTATCCACACTAGCAAAGACTTGGAACCAACCCAAATGCCCATCAATGATAGACCAGATAAAGCAAATACAGCACATATACACCATTGAATACTACGCAGCCATAAGAAAGGATGAGTTTGTGTCCTTTGCGAGGACATGGATGAGGCTGGAAACCATCATTCTCAGCAAACTAACACAGCAACAGAAAACCAAACACTGCATGTTCTCACTCATAAGTGGGAACTGAACATTGAGAACACACAGACACAGGGAGGGGAATATCACATGCCGGGGCCTGTCGAGGAGTGGGGGTCTAGGGGAGGGATAGTATTAGGAGAAATACCTAATGTAGATGATGGGTTGATGGGTGCAGCAAAACACCATGGCACAATGTATACCTTTGTAACAAACCTGCATATTCTGCACATGTATCCCAGAACTTAGTATATGAAAAAACACAAAACTTTGATCTACTTTTAGATTTACAGAAGAGTTGCAGAGAGTTTCCAAATATTCCTTACCCCATTGTTTATAAGTAATATTTTCCTTCTTAAATTTTATTTTTCAAACCATACACTGTAAAATAAATTAGTTCTATGTAGGCAAAGTTATAAACATAGGAGTAAAGAAACAACTTTGTATTTCTGTTTTTAAAATTATTTAAACAGACTCTAGGTGTGTTTTAAAATATATTTTCTATTACAAAACAGAAGTTTTAAGTTGTCCTAAAAGTAGTCAGTCTTTGTCAGAAGCTGGCTCTAAACCTATAGGGGAGCTATTACTTACACAAAGGATTCTGTGTAGATATATAGCTGGATCTTCATTTTCTGGAGCCTGATGTTTTTATAGCTTTAGATATCTTTTTTTTTTTTTTTTTTGTATTTTCATAGAGATGGGGTTTCACCATATTGCCCAGGCTGGTCTCAAACTCCTGAGCTCAGGCAGTCTGCCTGCCTTGGCCTCCCAAAGTGCTAGGATTACAGACGTGAGCCACCGTGCCCGGCCAGTTTTAGATACCTTTTTAAAGAAAAAAGAAAAGTAATAAACAATTATGAATTCAGAATTATTAGGGCCCTTCCCAGTATCGCGAAGGGACTCTGATACTTGAGCTTTATGCACTGCAAGGCATGCGCGTATCTGAAGGGAGTGAAAAGAAGGACTTGTGAGTCACTCAGGGTTGTTTTCCTAAGGCCTTCGATCACACTGTCTGATAGGATTTGTTCCTTCCTGCTTTTTATGTTGGGTAAAGATAGCAGGAAGACAGCGCAGTACTCTGATGTTAAGAGTAAGAACAAAAGTAGTAACAGTAAGGCAGATCCTCTGTAGGCCTCTCCATGTGCGAGGCACTATTGTGTTTCGCATGTATTAGCTCGTTCTGTCCATATGAAAAAATGGAATCTCATTTACACAGGAGGCAGCTGAGACACTGAGACCCGTAGTGGGGTAATAACTGCTGTATTCACGTTGCTGGGAAGGGGCAGAGCCAGGATTTGGACTTGCACAATTGTTTTCCAAAGCACCTTGATACCTTCTGTCTAAGAGAGTATCCAAAGGCAGGAACCCTCAGGGCCTGGAAGCCTTCTGGTATCTGTGCATTTTCCGAAGAGTTACTTTCATCTAAGTAAGATAACTGTGAATTCTAAGTTTGTTTTATGCTTGGGTACAAAGTACAGAGCTGGAAGAAGGATCACATTTAGATAAACAAATTAATAAAAGTATCATTAGTGAGAAAGATATTTTAGAGTACCATATAATAGTATTTTATTTCGCTCATTCAGAATTGGAGTATTCTGGTCAATACATCTGGCTGCATTGAGTTTTATTTTTAATGACAAAAATAAGATAAAAATAGAGTAGATAAGTATGTGTATGTGAGCCTTCATCATCTGTCCTGTGTTCACTCTTACTGTTTATCCCAGGAGGAACAGAGTCAGCCATCTCTGTGGACCAAAGTGAATTGAGGGGGTGGCATCGAAGGGGATCACTGTTTCCCAAGGACCAGACCTCAGAATGTGAACCTGAAAAGTGATGCTGAGTATCATGGAGATAGAGCGATTATCCTAATGTTGGTTTCCTACATTAACATGCATAGTGGATAATATACATGCTTTCAGTATCAGTAATTCACTAGTCAGTGATTCCAGCTGCTGGGAGGAAGGAAGTCCAATCAGCCAATCAGATTCATGGAAGAGGGAGCATGTATAGTTTGAAAGAAATAAACTCCAGCCAATTCCAGTTCTTTGACTAAAATAGAGGACTAAAGAAACTTCCTAGTTACATACTTCAAATAGCTACCTTCTTTTTTCTTTTCCTCTTTTCAATCTTTTATCTTCCATGTTAAGTCACTTGAGTAATAAACAACAGGAAACAAAACAAAAACAATCATGTGAATCATTATAATATATTGTCTAAGCCTCTGAAGGAGACTTTCCCAGCAAATAATAAATTGTGATAGCGGCCGGGTGCAGTGGCTAATGCCTGTAATCCCAGCACTTTGGGAGGCTGAGGCAGGTGGATGACCTGAGGTCAGGAGTTCAGGCCCAGCCTGGCTGAAATGATGAACTTCCGTGTCTACTAAAAATACAAAAATTAGCTGGGCATGGTGGTGGGCACCTGTAATCCCAGCTACTTGGGAGGCTGAGGCACGAGAATCACTTGAACCCAGGAGGCAGAGGTTGCAGTGAGCTGAGATCGTGCCGTTGCACTCCAGCCTGGATGACAAGAGTGAAACTCTGTCTCAAAATAAATAAATAAATAAATAAATAAATAAATAAATAAATAAAATAAAATAAGGTAAGATAAAATAAAATAAAATTAAATATAAAATAAAATAAAATAAAGCCAGGCGCTGTGGTTCATGCCTTTAATCCCAGCACTTTGGGAGCTCGAGGCGGGCCGATCACCTGAGGTCAGGAGTTGGAGACCAGCCTGACCAACATGGAGAAACACCGTCTTTACTAAAAATACAAAAGTAGCTGGGCATGCTGGCGCATACCTGTAATCCCAGCTACTCAGGAGGCTGAGGTAGGAGAATTGCTTGAACCTGGAGGCGGAGGTTGCGGTGAGCTGAGATCGCGCCATTGCACTCCAGCCTGGGTAATAAGAACGAAAATCCAACTCAAATAAATAAAATAAAATAAAATAAAATAAAACTGTGATAGTGAGTGGCGTCATACCATCAAAATGAATTTAGTTTTCTGTCTGTGATCACCAAGACATGCACCGAATTTTGCTGTACATTGCACAAAGAAATGTGGAGCGGAGTTTTTGAAAACTTTTCCTCTAGTTCTCATTCAGTACTGCACAGTGATTTAAAGCATGCCTGGTGGCTGTGTGGCTGCAGGATGGCAGTACTGTATGCGTTCTGGCAAGTGTGAAGCGAATTCTAGATCTTTCAAAACAATGTGTATTTTCAGGTGATCCTCCTGTATACTATCTGTAGAGATCTTGTTAGTTATTTAATTTTAAAAAGTAGCTCAAATCTATTAAATCAGTTTACTTCAGTTGCCTGGCCCCTCATATGTTCTTAGAAATGAATACAATGAGAAAAATGCACAATGTATTTATAGACTAATACATTATTTTTAAATTCTGTGATGCAACTTAGCAGAACAAATTGTAAGTATTTTTGGCCAATTACTTTGTCTTATTCTTTGTAAATAAACACAAAGAATACATGGAAAACATTAAAATTAAGTCATAACATCATGTAATGTATTTAGTTATAAACTAAGAAAGATAGCAAAGGCAGCCTTGTAATAACAAATGATTTTAAAATGCCGGCCTACCTGTAACGTTTATTAAATATTATATATACCCAGATATTCTCTTCATAATCAAAATATAGTAGCAGCACTCTAAGTGGAACCTAACTGTCATGAAAATCTCTTTTTCTCTGAATCTTCTTTTGAAGAAATGAAGGAAGAGAAATCTGTTCTTTAAAAATGGATGGTCTGTTGAATTACTGCAATATGAATTAAATTTTCTTTTTAAAAAAAATTTAAAACCAACCTTTTCATGAAAAAAGATTTTCCAAGGACTTAATATAAATTATGTGTAAGAATGGGATAGGTTTATGAATATCATGATATAAAGAAGTAAATCATTTCTTGATAAAATAATAACATTGCAAGTTCACTAAATGCTAATGCTATCCTTAAAACTTTATTCTCACAGAAGAAGAGCTGCTTCGGGGAAGAGATCTCTGGCTAAGCTGTAGTCTTGCCTTTTAAAATTATTACTTGTTCTTTCTTCTTTACATGTCAAGTTGCAAGTTTAACATTTTTTGGCCAAGGCTAGTCTTTAGCTGTTATTTCCATGTGAGGTCTTAGGTTAATGTTAAATCATCTGTGAGTTTCTACTGTGGCTGTTAGTGTAAAGTGGTTTCTGGTTGTGCTTGGTATTGCTTAGAAATTCATTGTTAGTAATTTTTGTTGTTGTTTTTTTGAGATGGAGTTTCACTTTGTTGCCCAGGATGGAGTGCAGTGGCTCGATCTTGGCTCACTGCAACCTCCACCTCCCGGGTTCAAGCGAGTCTCCTGCCTCAGCCTCCTGAGTAGCTGGGATTACAGGCTCCTGCCACCATGGCTGGCTAATTTTTGTATTTTTAGTAGAGACGGGGTTTAAAAGAACTAGAATTTGCTTCATGCTTGTCAGAATGTACACAGTGCTGCCATACTGTGGCCACACTGTCACCAGACCTGTTTTAAACCACTGCAGTACTGAATTAGAACTAGAGGAAAAGTTTCTGAAAACTCTTCTCCACCTCCCCGAGTGTTGGGATTACAGGTACGAGCCACTGCACCTGGCCCGTTGTTAGTAATTTTAATGCCAAGATCACTAATGGGGCTGTTGATTTTGGTGGAGAGGTTTTTCATCTAGTTTCAATTATTTCAATGATCCAAGGTTTCTTGTAGGCAGGAACACGTCTCCTTGAAAAGATTTAAGTTCAGAGCCTGCTTGGGAAGAGGTGAAGTGTAATGCATTATCTGCCCCTGGATCTCTGCTGCTGGATCTCTGTTTAATCCCTTCCCTTATCATTTTCCTTAGGTCTCTACCCGCCAAGAGCCAAGCTGGTAATACAGAGGCATCTCTCGTCACTGACAGATAATGAACAAGCTGACATCTTTGAAAGAGTTCAGGTAACATTATTTGTAGGTCTCATAAATAAGACATAAGGAATGAGAATTGAATCCTGTTTTATGCATTCCTGTTTTCATTCTGCTGCCTAGAGTTAAAGATGCATGACCTGGAGTACTATTGGGTGGTATAGAATGCCGTTGTATTTTTGCTTCTGAGCTAAGTTAAAACTCTTAGCTTTGTTTACGTTTGTCTGCCAGACGGAATGAAAGGAGAGAAGCTATGTTGCCATAGTGTTCTTTTGGTTTGTCTGTTGAACAGAAAATGAAGCCAGCCAGTGACCAGGAAGAAAATGAACTTGTGATTTTACACCTGAGGCAGATGTGTGAGGCCAAGCAGAAGACACACGTGCACATTGGGGAAGGCCCTTCGGTGAGAAGATACTTCCTCCTTCGCCGACTTTTGTTGTTGTTTATGGATTTTCTTAATTCTTCCCTTTGTACTGTCAGGTTCTTTAGGGCTAAAGTCCTATCAGAGTTTCCTGTGACGCCCCCCCAGCATTTTGGTAGTTTTATAAGGATTTTTTCTTTTTTTTTTTTTTAAGCCAGAGTTTCACTCTTATTGCCTGGGCTGGAGTGCAATGGCACTATCTCGGCTCACTGCAACCTCTGCCTCCCACGTTCAAGTGATTCTCCTGCCTCAGCTTCCCGGGTAGCTGGGACTACGGGCATGTGCCACCGCACCCAGCTAATTTTGTATTTTTGGTAGAGACAGGGTTTCTCCATGTTGGTCAGCCTGCTCTTGAACTCCCGACTTCAGGTGATCTGCCTGCCTCAGCCTCCCAAAGTGCTGGGATTACAGGCATGAGCCACCGTGCCCGGCCGTTTTATAGGGAATTTTAGCAGGCACTGATACATTGAGCTAACTAATGACGGTCTTAAAATGTAAAAGAATTTGTGGGTTTTGGTTAAAAAAAAGCATTAATAGTACATGTTCATGATTTAGAATGAATGTACATTATTTTTAGTTATATTAATCTATTATTTTATTTCCAATTCATATGAACATTTTATTTCATCTAAAGTGGAGATAGCCCAAATGGTGAAACAGCAGTAATATCGTGTAAATGGTACCCTAGCTGCAAACTGAGGGTTGGTATTTTTGTGCATGTGGTTTAGAATTTATCCTCTGCTGCATATAGAAGAAGCAGGACTACCAGCAGTAACATCAAAGGGGATAATGAAATATTTAGTCTTGATAACACTATTTCAGGTTGTGTCTTTATTTCACTATATTCAGAACAAATCACATACCGTTAGTACACAGTCCTTCATTTAGTTACAGAAAAGCATTTCTTGAGAACCTTCTATGAGTTAAACTATGTGATGGAAAAGGGTGACAAAAAAAACTGATGAATGAATCATGGGCCCTCCAGAGAACAGCTCAAATATTTGAAAGGGGGATGCAAACAGATCAATAGATACATAGAAAAAATTCAATAAATGGCTTAAAAAAAGAATCTGTATCAATTTTAAGTTAAGTTTTGTATCGGGTATAAGGTGAGGTCCAGCTTCATTCTTTTGCCATTGAGTATGATGTTAGATGTGAGTTTTTTTGTATATGGCCTTTATCACTGTGAGGAATTTTTCTTCTATTCCTAGTTCAAGCGTTTTTATCATGAGAGGGTATTGGACTTTGTCAAATGCTTTTACTGTATCAACTGTCTTGGGAGTTTGTTGTACAGATTTTAGCAGCACTATTCACAATAGCAAAGACATGGAATCAACATAAATGCCCATCAATGATAGGCTGGATAAAGAAAATGTGATACATATACACCATGGAAAGTTAAAAACGTGTGTATATTAAAGCACACTGTCAGGAGTATGAAAAAATACCCTCACAGAGTGGGAGAAAATACCCACAAACCACTTATGTAATGAGGGTTTACTATTCAGAATATATAAAGAACTCTGACTCAATGACAGAAAAAAAAAAAAAAACATCTGTGGTGAGCACAAAAGTAGCTATGTTTTTGCTTTGGAGCTGGAGTGGAGAGTAAGAGAAGAGGAGATTAAAGAGGAAGGACATTTGGGGGAGCTGGAATTTTAGAAGAGATAAACTTAGCTGTCAGAACAGTTGAGGAACTGTACTTTTGGGCTAGGCGCAGTGGCTCACGCCTGTAATCCCAGCACTTCAGGAGGCTGAGGCGGGCAGATTGTGAGGTCAGGAGTTCGAGAGTCTGGCCAATATAGTGAAACCCCGTCTCTACTAAAAAATACAAAAAAAATTAGCCAGTGTGGTGGTGGGCACCTGTAATCCTAGCTACTCAGGAGGCTGAGGAGGGAGAATCACGTGAACCTGGGAGGCAGAGGTTGCAGTGAGCCGAGATCACACCCCTGCACTCCCCAGACGACAGTGAGACTCTGTCTCAAAAAAAAGAAAGAAGGGGGGGAGGGGGGGGAGGGAGGGAGGGAGGGAGGGAGGAATATTGAGCATAAAGTTATGTAGTGGTGCTGGTTTTGAGGTCGTGCTTGGGGGTTGGTGGGGGAAACGGCTGGGATGATAGGCAGAATGAGATGAGGAAGGGCCTTAAGTTACTGGCAGGCCTGACTTTGTCATGGAAGGATTTGAAGTAAGGGAGTGAGAAGATCAGATTTGCACCACAAAGAGAAATTTCTGCTGTTCTTCTGATGGTAGATTTATTTGTTGGGAAGGTTGCTGGGTGAGGGGGTTAGGACAAAGTCATATTCTCCAGTTGGGAGAATGTTTTGATAGAATATGTGATAAGTGATTTAATTATTGCAGAAATCTTTATCGAGTACAGACTATGTACTAGGAAACAGTGATGAATAATGGTGACCCTGTCCTGCCATCTTAACTGTTTAGGAGGAGAAAACAACATGAAACCAAATACATTAAACTATGATATGATTGGTATAATGATGTATGCACAAGTTAGAGGTAGCATTGGTACATAAATAGCTTGAATAATTCTGTCTTGAAGCATTTATTTAACTCAGGAGAGAGACCAAGCTAGAGCCCTAGAGAAGTGAGGAAGGAACTAAGTGAAGAGCTATTTAGGCAGCATAATCTTTAGGACTTAGTGACTGACTGGAAGAATCTGTAAAGGAAGGGAGAGGGAGTTGCTGTGAACAACGTCATGGTTTCCCACGTGGGGAAATTTGATGAAACGGAGCCTGGAAATACAGAAAGCAGACGAGAGTGGGGCAGTGGATGAGAATAAAAAATAAGAGTTCAATGTGGAAATGTGTTTGAGATTCAATTAGAAAAATGGATTTGGTGCCTATAGAGGAATTTGAGGTGGTAAGTATGGAGGTTGATACATTTGGTGCCTATTGAGGAATTTGAGTATAAATATGGAAGACATGAGCTTTGATGTGGACCTGAAGTTCAAGGAGGATGTACACGAGATGCAGTTAAAAGTAATGGCAAGTAATATTTTAACTAAATACATGTACTGACTTTCTCTTCCTTAAGCAATCCACCCTTTAGGATTTTGCCAACAACTATCCCCAGTTCTGGGGAAGTCTTCATCCCTTTCTTCTACCTGTCTGAATCCTGTGTCTTCTTTTCTTCATGTTTAGACCCACAGTCAATCTTCCTGCTTTCGTATTTGATACTTACATGTGCTTTGTGTTGCTGTTCCCTCCCCAAACAAATCACAAGGTTTCTCGCTTGAAAGGTTTTTGCTGCTAAGGACCATGTAGCTGCTTACTTCAATGGATAAAATACATAGAGAACCTAATATAGTGGACACATCGTAGATTCTCACACAGTTTGGTTCTATACTTGTGATCTAAGAGATAAATGACCCACTCACAAATGAAAATGGAATTATAACAGAGGCATGACCAGAATCCAGTTTTGTTTGGAAAATACTTTGTTCTTTGGAACTTGTGTACTGTGTTTTCCTTGGTAATTTGGATATAAAATATCTATCTTGGAAGGGATGGTTATAGATGTTAATCAGAGTTGCAGCAGTAAAAATTGACATCTCAAGTATAATTTTTGCTAAATGCAGCAGGAATGTAGTCATGGAAAGGAAAGGCATGAAGGAAATATTTTACATCTGTCTTTTTATTACATACAATATGAAAAATTAAACCCCCTTCCTTATAATCATTGTTTTCACAGTGTGGGACTTAAATTATTACTTAATAATAGAGCTACTGAAGAATTCTTGTGATTTTTAATAGCTTAGTCTTAAGCCTATAATTAAAGTCTCATTTAACGTTGAGTATTTCCAAACTAAAATGTGTCTGTTTTTCTTTTTTTAGACTATTTCAAATAATACAATCCCAGAAAATGCAACAAGCAGTGGAAGGTTCAAACTTGACATTCTGAAAAATAAAGCTAAGAGATCCTTAACTAGCTCCCTGGAAAATATCTTCTCAAGGGTAAGATTGTGCTGATGGTCTTTTAAGTATGCACATCTGTGTTTTCTAACAGTTTAGCTTCAGTCTCAACAGGTTCACAGATTTCCTTAAAAAAAAAAAAAAAGCCTAAGATAACTTTTAAAAATTAGTTAACAAAGTGTTCTTTTTTTGTTTGTTTGTTTTGTTTTGTTTTTTTGAGATGGAGTTTCACTCTTGTCACCCAAGTTGGAGTGCAGTGGTGAGATCTCAGCTCACTGCAACCTCTGCCTCCTGGGTTCAAGCAATTCTCCTGCCTCAGCCTCTTGAGTAACAGAGATTTCCTGCCTCAGCCTCTCAAGTAGCAGAGATTACAGACATACACCACCATGCCTGGCTAATTTTTGTACTTTTAGTAGAGACAGGTTTTCACCATGTTGGTCATGTTGTTCTCGAACTCCTGACCTCAAGTGATCCACCTGCCTTGGCCTCCCAAAGTGCTAGCATTACAGGTGTGAGAGCCACCGTGCCCAGCTCAAAATGATCTTTTTTTTTTTTTTTTTTCCTTTTCTTTGAGACAGAGTCTTGCTCTGTCACCAGCCTGGAGTGCAGTGGCACGATCTTGGCTCACTGCAACCTCCACCTCCCGGGTTCGAGTGATTCTCTTGCCTCTGCCTCCTGAGTAGCTGGGACTACAGGTGCACACCACCACTCCCGGCTAATTTTTATATTTTTAGTAGAGATGGGGTTTCACCATGTTGACCAGGATGGTCTTGATCTCTTGACCTTGTGATCTGCCTGCCTCGGCCTCCCAAAGTATTGGGATTACAGGCGTGAGCCACCATGCCCGGCCCAAAATGATCTTTCAAAATAAGTTTCCTTCTCAGATCGAGATTTGTTCTGGGGCCTTTATGTGAATTTGAGCAATAGAGATTTAGTAGTAGAAATACATATGTATAGAAAAGGGGAAATAGAATCTTGATGCTCAATACTGTCAGAACTTTAAAAATCATTTCCCATAGAAAGTTATAAAGAAATTATTTTTTTGCCCATTGTATTAGTTCATTCTTGCATTGCTATAAAGAAATACCTGAAACTGGGTAATTTGTAAAGAAAAGAGGTTTCATTGGCTCACAGTTCTGCGGGTTATACGGGAAGCATAGCGGCTTCTGCTTCCGGAGAGGCCTCAGGAAGCTTCCGATCATGGTGGAAGGCAAAGGGGGAGCGAGACATCTCACATGGTGGGAGCATTAACAAGAGAGAGAGAATGAGGAGGTGCTGCACACTTTTAAGCAATCAGATCTCATGAGAACTCACTATCATGAGAACAGCACCAAGGGGATGGTGCTAAACCATTCCTAAGAAATCCATCCCCTGTGATCCAGTCACCTCCCACCAGGCCCCACCTCCAACATTGGAAATTACAATCTGACATGAGATTTGGGCAGGGACACAGATCCAAACCATAGTCACTCATTCTTAGAAACTTAGAGGCTAAGTGCTGAAAAAAGTATAAATTAATGGAAATTTATATATTCCATTTAGTAAGTGTATGTATTCCATTTTAAAATAAGTAAAAGTGTTCCCCTTCAACTTTATTTTCCTCTTCCTGAACAATTCTGCCTTAGAGCTATTAGGTGAGGTCAACCTACATGGGTGTTTTGGGCTGTGACATGGGGGACCCATGGTGGCTCAGAGCAGGGAGACTGTCCATATGGGGTGTGGAATGTGGGGGTGGCTCGATGCAGAGTGGGGGAGCCTCTTGCAGTGACGAGGGAATCCGCAGAGAAGGGGAACCTGGTTTGGGAGGTCGCAGGAGGCAGCATACTGGCAGAAGGAAGGCCCAGTGTGGGTGTCAGAGTCACAGTGGAGGGGAGCGGGCATTCACAGGGATGAGTGCCTGAGCAGGCTGAGGATGTGCATGTGTTGGGATGGCAGCCCCAGCATGGAGTGGCACAGCCTGAGTGGGATGAGGACAGTGTCTGTGCAGTGGTCATTGTGGAGATGGGTTATATACACACAGGGACTGATGAAGTAAGTAAATGTCTTAAGGAGAGTGGAATCCAGGGAGAAAGAAATTACTAATATGAAAAGGGTAGAAATTAGAATGAACCCTGCATTGGATTCAGCTGGGAGGTATCACATTAAAGAACTTACTCATGTAACCAAATACCACCTGTTCCCTCCTGGCCAATATGGTAAAACCCTGTCTCTACTAAAAATACAAAAAAATGAGCGGGGCATGGTGTTGCATGCCTGTAATCCCAGCTATTCAGGAGGCTGAGGCATGAGAATCACTTGAACTGAGGAGGCAGGGGTTGCAGTGAGCTGAGATCATGCCACTGCAGTCCAGCCTGGGAGACAGATTGAGACCCTTTCTAAAACAAACAAACAAACAAACAAAAAAACCCACCTGTTCCCCCAGTAACCTATGGAAATAAAAAAATTACAAAAATAAAACTTGGAGGTATCAATATAAAATCATGATATTTATATACATTAAATATAAACATACAATCATATAGAAATATATATGCAAATATAAAAATATGTAAATATAAACATAAGTATATATGTGTATGTTCTACTAGACAGAACCAAGATTCTGAGAAACATGGCTAATTTCAGGACTGTAGGAAAAGTACAAGATGAGCCCAGAACATCGTGGTGTTCCAGATAGTAGGAAAATGTTCGAAGAAAAATGGTGATGTGTCATAAGGACATAAAAACCTTGAAAGGGCTCCCACTGAGAAAATATGAGCATTGACATAAATGATAGCCACAGATAATCTAACTTATTGCATAAAATGGGAAACTGTTTTCTGATACAAAAAATAAATGAATATATTGAAAGTTTGATCATAAAGAAGATATTTGCTGTATGTAATTAATATTTATTAATTACTAATGGGAAAATAACTTTACAATGGAGAAGGCTGGCAGATACCACCAAGTGATCAAATTGAACATCATCAGCAATGGGACAAATTGCAGCCCTGTGCCACCTGATATAAAGAAACAGCACTGCTTCTGTGGTATTCCTGACAAATAGGCAGTGCCTGAATCTAATCATGGGGAAATTGAGGTGGAGTCTACAAAATAACAAGCCTGTTATCTTCAAGAAAGTCAAGAACAGGTTAAGAATATCTCCAGACTGAAGGACCTTAAAGAAACACGAAAATTAAGTGGAATGGGAGATTGGGAATCAAATCCTTTTGCCCTAAAAGCCATTATTGGGACAACCAGTGCAATTGGAGTGAAGTCTGAAGATTCAATAGTATTATACTGCATCAATATCAGTATCCTGGTTTTGAAAGTTGTATTTTAGTTATATTGGAGAATTCCTTGTTATAGAAAATACACAGTAAAGTATTTCAGGGTGATGGAGCTTTATATTGTCAACTTATGTGAAAATGGTGGTGGGAAAAAATATTTTTGTACTAATAACTTGCCTCCACATTTGAGATTGCCTCAAAATGAAAAAAGAGAAACAAAGTGATCGTTTTAAACGTGCTTATCACACATACCTCACAAAGCCCACCGAGGGTGTTTTTTTAAATTTATTTTTTCTGCTTGCTGTTTTCATGTGTTAATAAATAGCTCAGGTTATTAATGAATCAGAAATACTGCCATTGTAGGATCATCAATAAGGGCTCTTTTCTGTACCCAGCACACTGCCTGTGAAAACCAAGTGGTAGGACTGGTTGGGTGGTAGGTGTTTTAACTCCTATGAACAAAGTTTCAAAATGTACCCTTGATGACTTTTTTAAGTCTCTTGGCCTTTATGTTAATATACAAATAAAATTTCACCTTCAGTGTATAAGTGTCTTCCTTAGTGATCTCTCAGTGCCTTTAAAGAGGCAAATTAGTGATATAAATTCTTAGACTTTGAGAGGAACTTTGAATTAACCATTGAACTCTATTTGCAAATGCGTATTGTTTTTAAAAACATTATTTCCACGTGTTTAACCTTAATAGCATTATAGGAATATGTTTAAATAGTTGGATACATTTTGATATTTTCCATGTTTGTGCAATAGAGCATTAGGACATAGTAACTTCTGATATGCAGCGTTCCTTGTTTTGTTTCTTTGTTATGGCTCAAAATACTTTTCTAGTTATTTCTCTTAATGATAGAGATACTTTTAACTTTAACGGAAGCCCTGCAGCAAGCATGATCGATTGTGAATGCCATTATTTTATTAGTGGAAAACTGAATCTCAGAAAAGAACATCTAGGAGATTTGTCAGAAGTATGCCAACACAAATTTCATAAAATATTTATACCTTTTTCCTTCAAAATTTATAAATTAGTAAAATCCTGGTCCTTACTCCAGACCTACTTAATCAGAAACTCTGGGGGTGGGGTCCAGTAATTTGGGTTTCAACAAGCTCTCCAGGTGATGCTGATGCAGTTACACTTAAGGTAAGTGTAATTCTTAAAGCACCAGCATCAGAAACAGCATCAGCTACCTGAATTGAACACAGTGTTTAGTGAAAATTTTAGCAGAGAAGACCATTTAAGTAGGTGTCAGGGTACCTGAATGTAATACCTGGCCCTAGCCAGTTTTATATTTATGATCTTGGATGAATTATTTGCCTTTTCTAAGCCATAGTTTTCCCATTTGTGAAATGGATATATTAATATCTGCTTGCCTCATGTAATTGTGAGGATTAAATGTTAGTATGTTAGGGAAATATCACATCATAGATATGAGGTAGCATATTCAGTGGTAAGCTCAAAAGCTCTGTCATTTACAAAATGGCAAAGGGTATTTAGGGTGATACTTTCTTTATCTCCATTTAGTACCTTGGCATCCTGCATAATACTTGCAGTGCCAACTTTGAAGTCTTTTTCGCATGCCTTCAATTGCTGTAATGACATTTTCAGCAAGGGCACAGCCAATCTGTTCTGATCAAGGTGGATACCATAGCTTTTGTTTCCCAGAGTGATGCCAAATGACATAAATGTTGCGACGTAACAAGGTCTTGCTTGTACCATGTGCAACAGAGTGCACTTTTTGGGCAGGTTGGCAGCTCCCCATGTTGTATGAAAGGTTACATAGCAAAAGGGCAAAAGGGGTTTTGTGTACTTCTAAAACTTGTCTTTTTTTTTTTTTTTTTTTCCCTGCTGAGTTGTATAGTAGAAAATTCACACTCCAGTTTTGGAGTTTAGCTCATAATTGCTGCCATTTTTAAATGTCAAAATATTTTATTTAGCTAACTATAGTTGTTTATGAAATAGGATCGATTTTTTAAATGCCAAGAAGCTCAGCTCATTAACCACTAAAAAGCGGGTCCAAGGGAAAGGGCCTGCCACATGAATTAGCGAATCATAATGTCGAACAACAGAAAAAGCTGTCTGTTCAGAGGTGAAAATCAGAATCATATAATGGCTATCTGTTGCTTTTTTTTTTTTCAGTTGTTTTCCAAAATGGAAATATTTACTAATATAAATTTTATTTTATTTTTTTGAGATAGGGTCTTGCTCTGTCACCCAGGCTGGAGTGCAGTGGTGTGATCATAGCTCACTGCAGCCTCAAACTCCTGGGCTCAAATAGTCTTCCCGCCTCAGCCTCCCAAGTAGCTAGGACCACGGGCACATACCACCAGGCCTGGCTAATTTTATTTTTGTTTTTTTGTAGAGACAAGGTCTTACCATGTTGCCGAGGCTAGTCTCGAACTCCTGTTGTCAAGCAATCCTGCCACCTCAGCTTCCTAAAGTGCTAGGATTACAGGCATGAGCCACCATGCCAAGCCAATATTTACTAATATAAAGTGCAAGTTATTTTGAAAATAGTACCCATTTTCTACTTTATTCAGAATAATGTCCATTGTCTTAACTTGTTGAAATGTGTGAAGTGGTAGAGTATAACTTTAAAGTAACTTTGTTTTTCTTTGTGCACAAAAAAAGCATATGTGGGTAAAACACCACTATGTGTAAAATAGGTGATTTCAGTTGCTTTGCTAATAATAGGAATGGTTTGATACCCATCTGACTACTCTGTCTATTATGACCAAATAACCTGTCTGAGATAACCAGGCAGGTGGGCATGTAAGTAGCACTAAAAATAACAGAAAGCAATCTTGTCTTTACTATGTTTTCCTCTTGGCTACACACACTAATCCAATAATTTGTTAGCCACAAATAGAGTTTTTATTATTGGAAGGATGCCAATTATAACATAGAACTGAAGAACTGAAAAGAACTTGATGATGTTCTAGGACATTTACCAAATTCCATGTAACCTCTGTAGGCTAATTAGCTTTATTTGTAATTCTCTTTTTCACAGAGCGTTAGTTTAGGGACGTAGTAGTAACAGCTCAGGAACTTCACTTGAAAATTGTGCTTCCTGTGTCAAAATTGCTGCCCTTTCTTTTAACTAGCTGTGTAAACTTGGACAATGTAATCTGTCAGAACTTCAGTCTCTGTATCTGTGAAGATGGTCTAAATAACTATACTGACCTCACAATTGGTATGAGGATTAAGTGAGCTAATGCACTGTAAAATGCTTAACGTAGTATGTGGCACATGATAAGCATTCAACAATAATAGGTGCAGCTATCAATTTTATTATTATTTTAGTTATTATATAGCAAGCCATTGGAGATAAAGCTGTAATATATGCAGATAGGAATAAATATTGCTTTACGAAACAAGGTTGGATGTCATAAATAAAACATAGTCATCTGAAAAGAAGAAAGAACTGTTAAACTTTCTGATAGTAGATGTAAAAAGAAAAATTCAAGAGAAGGCTAGGAAACTAGAGTTGAAAAAAACCTTTCAGAAAATGGAGCAAAATTCAAAGAAATGGAAAATAGGAGAACAAGGTAAAAAATTAAAGGATCTGTCCAGAACCTAAACAGTAGGAGTTCCAGTAAGAAAAAATGCGTGCAAGGAAGTTTTTAAAGAAATAATTTAAAAAATTTATCAGAGCTAAAGAGCATGAGTTTCCAGATTTAGTGAACTCAGAAAGTGCACAACTGAGTGACTGCATAAAAGTCATGTTAAGGCATGTTGTTGTGAAATTTCACAATGCCAAAGGGCAAACTTAGATTCTGTTCCAAAGAGAAACAGCAGGTCAGACACACAGGCTCTAGAGTCACAATGGCTTTAGACTTCTGAACCAAAGGACATTTGAGCAATGCTAAGATATTTGGAAGCAAAATTTCTAACCACTACAATATACAATATCCAGCCAAACTATTAGTGAAATGCAAGCATAGACTAATGACATTTATGGGCATGTACATTTTTAAAAAAATTTAGTTCCCACTCTCCCTTTCTCAGAAAGCACCTGGAGAATGTGCCTTACCAAAATGAGGAAGTAAACTAAAAAAGGAGAAGACATGGGACCAAGGAAGCAGAAATTCCAACAGAGGAGGGGGTCAAAGGAAATTTCTAGGTTGATAGTGAAGGAAAATCCTAGGAAACTTTGTAGAGCAAGCCTACATTGTAACACGTCCAGTCCAGATTGGGGCAGAAACACAGAGGTCTCCATAATGGTTGCTTTAAAAAAAAAAAGAAGGAGGGGGAGGGGGAGGGGAATGGAGAGGGAGAGGGAGATTGATGGTTTATGTGGTGATGTTTGGACCATATTGTGAACTGTTGGAGAGTTTTGTAATATATTTGTGATTGCTCAAGTAGCCACTGACTCCATGAAAAACAATATACAAGATATGAGGTGTAATCAGACATAATCATAGTAAAATATGTAGCTCAGCTGCAAACAATATTAACAGTCATAATAATCTAAGCACAAAGTACTGATTTAACCAAAATTCGTGATGTAACTATATTGAAGGAAGAAGGGAAGAAAAGTGTGTGTGTGTGTGTGTGTGTGTGTGTGTGTGTGTGTGGTGGAACTGGGTATATAATGAAGTAAGAATATTAAAGTTTCATCTTCCAGAATTAGGAAGTCAACAGATAGTTTCTAAAATGGAAAGCATAAGGAACAGTAGGATAAGCTTGAATACCAGAAATATCAATATAAATAATGTCAAGGTTTGCTTTTGGGGAGTGGGATTCAGAGTGCAAGAGAGGGGGTAGATGACCACCACTTTTCATTATAAACTTGATAGCACAGTTTCACTTTGGAAACTTTGTGCTGATATTACTTTCATTAAAAATTAAAATGAAATTCAACCCCCTCTTGCCCCCGACCCCCAAATAAACCTAAGAATGTTTGCAGACAGAGTTGAAGCCTGGAAAGTACTAATTATTAAAAAATTTCACAGGGTCACTGTCACATGGATCTAACTGGTGTTTCCACTCATTCTTTTTTAGAACTTCACCACATGCTGTAGAGTTGTGTGGAACTCCTCAGTCTGTGTTTTGTCTTTTGAGACCTTGTAGATGATGAGGTTCCCAACCTGACTTGTATCCTCTTTCCTTCTACAGTTGGCCTCAGTCCCTTCCTATTTAAAGTGAGGGGGAACAGACAAAATGATCTCTTAGGTTCTTAGGTCTCTTAGATCTTAGGTGATCTCTTAGATCTGTTTCTGAGATCATTTATAAAATCCACATCAAAGGACTATGTGAAAAAAAATCGATAACCAATTCACTAATATTGAAGCAGACTGATATCTAGTCTTCCAAAATTAAATGATTTATTGAAATAGTTTGGCATTATGGAATAATGAATGAAGCAAAACCTTTAAATTTTAGAATGTGGTTTTCTTTTCCATGTGGTTTTTAACTGATGTGTATTATAATCCTATAATGTGAATTATGATGTTTTGATTTAGGTTGTATGTATTAAGTCATTTTCTAGATAGCTTTTTTCATTTGTTTTGCTGTATCTTCCATATTTGAATCTGAGACAGAGTTAACGGGGCCCTTACTGAACTTATGGGTGAATAATGTGTAATCTTATAACCAAACTAACTTCAAAAAGCTTGGCCTGAGTATCTAGTTATCTAATAGCTGATTTAGAAATAATGTAAATAGATCAGGAATGGTTCTTTTTACCGTGCTATAATGACTATTAATATAGCCAACACATTTAAGTGAACTACAAAAGGATCAATTTAATGCTAACATTAAGAGGCCAACTGGAACTACCTTTTATAGTTTTGAAGTAAAATTTTAAATCACATGAAGCACTTAATTTTATTCTTTTTACTCAGGGAGCTAACAGAATGAGAGGTCGGCTTGGAAGTGTGGACAGTTTTGAACGGTCCAACAGTCTTGCTTCAGAGAAGGTATCTAACTAGAGCTTATTTACACTAATTACAGCTTAACAAAGTCAGCACCGATATGGTAATATGCATGCTCCATTATTTTATTATGAATGCTTTATAGCTTTTTAAAAAATAAATATTTGAGGCTTTATTATTTTAAATAAGAAGATTCTAGGCATTAGCATGTGGTTCCTTATTCCCTTACAGGCTAACTGTGCTCTATTAGGCTTTTTATTGTTTGGAGATAGTGTGCTTTGGACAACAGTATTTGAGCAACTATTGATCCAACACCTTATAAAAAATGAGCCATAGATTACTAATTATATACTTGTACAGTGATTTTATTTGTTCCCTTCCTGTGTTACTTTCCCCCCCTCATTTATTTAAATCATTTAAACTGCAACATCAGGATCTTCTTTATCTCATAGACAACTCTCAGTAGGTTGGGTTTCCTGTTTCCTGCATAGTGCAGTATGTCACCTGAGGCACATGCAGCCTCTTTTTTAAAATGGAAATATATTAAAATATTTCTGTTAAACTTTCTGTTGATGGAAGTGGGGACTTAGTCCAGCTATGAGTCTGTTATCACTAACCCATGTTTATCAAGCTGAATATTTCTACAGTGGTGCCTGTTCTGGAAAGTTTTAACAGCATACCTGTCTAAATTGAAAGATTTATGATTTCTACCCATGCAATATGAGATGCATTCCAGCATAGCTCAGTTTTCATTCATTTCCTGTTTTTCATGTGTTTTAAAAGAAATTTACCTCAGGGAACATGTAATTGAATAGAAACGTCCACAGTGAGGGAAGACACTTAACAGACTTTATTTTCCGGAATGCTTTGCCGTGAGACTTGGACACTTAGGCATTGTAATACTGTTTTGGCAGTACAGGAAGCATGCAATTGATATGTCACGGAAGCCAGGAGATACGGAAACACAGACTCCACCCTCTTTGGTCATGATCTTTTTTCATCTCTCTGGCAACAGTGAGAGAAGTACAGTAGCTATAGCATTTCATGGCCAAGTGTCAGGGGAGAGAATACCTTTCACTTTTTGTCATCCCTCTCACTTTCTGGCCTGTCTTTACGGATGCTATCTTACAGCTGCTTATCTGAAGATAAGTGGGTTGTGGTGATACTGATTACAGCTGCTTATCAGAAGATAATGGGTTGTAGTGATACTGATTAGCCTACGGCATAAATTCAGTAAAAGGGGGAGAAAAAAAGCAGTTTTGTCATGACTCAGGAGGAAGATGAGGCACACTGTCACTTTTGAGTTCTGTGTTTTGGCAGGTCTGCCATGACCCACGTGGGAAATAAAGGGCTCCCTTCTGCCTGTGTTTCAGGACTACTCACCAGGGGACTCTCCACCAGGGACACCGCCAGCGTCCCCACTGTCCTCAGCTTGGCAAACGTTTCCCGAAGAGGATTCTGACTCCCCGCAGTTTCGAAGACGGGCACACACGTTCAGCCACCCACCTTCAAGCACAAAAAGAAAGCTGAATTTGCAGGATGGGAGGGCTCAGGGTGTGCGTTCCCCTCTGCTGAGGCAGAGCTCCAGCGAACAGTGCAGGTGAGTCTGACCCTCTCTCCAGAATGAGACCTGGATTCTCATGGCACACAGTTTTGATTACTCTGGAGTCAAGGTGGATTATGAATTTATGCTGTAGCCAACTTTCAGTTTTGAGAAACACCATAAAAACAATTTAAGTCACCTCATTTACTAGGGGAAACAGGCAAGGTTAAGGCATACCCAGAAAGAAGAGTTATTTCGTTTGGGTGGAAACTCTCTTTTTTTTTTTTTTTTTTCCTTTCAGAAAAATGGAAAAAACGAGATAACCATGCAATTGTTTTGTCCGAAAACCTGCTGATAACATGTTACTCAGTGTCTTGATGATGGTTCTAGAGAAACAAAGTCAGCAGATTTGAAAATAGCATAGCAGTAGAACTTCCTGTTAGCTTACAATAAAATACCAGGGTTTTTAAAGTCCCCTGAGTTACTTTCATACATGAGATAATATTTGGCTATATTTTGTTACATAATAAATTAAAGCTAAATATGAAAATTGTTATAAATTGTATCTAGAATAAGGTGATATCTATAAAGAAGAATACATACACCGTAATTGACAGGCAGTGTCCACTTAGAAAAGATCTTGCACAGTATTTAAAACATAATTTAACAAAAAGTTGTTTGATATTTGGTGAGAAACAGTAAAGAGGATAAATTTGGAATGATTTTCTTCTTCCTGTGTAACACAGATCAGATTTATATCTTAGAACTCGTTTTGTTTCTCTTATTTACCTATGAATTTGATACAGAAAATAGGGTTAAGTAAAGATGCTGGTTGGAGAGGAAAAGAAAAAACACAACTCAATGTAAAAGGAGAAGGCTAATTTTTATATCACGTGTTACAAAATTTGCCAGCATTTCTTTTAAGGACACGGTTTTATTTTCATTGTTGTTTTCTGAATGATTCGAAATTTAAAAATGAGATATTTTATGATAGAAAAATAAAGTTAACAGAATTCATTATTCTCAGATTTTTTTCTGTGTGTGTAAAGGATATTAAATAGTCATATGTATATCAAGATATTTAAATGATCACTTCATTTATATTTACTCAAGGCAATAGAACGCTTTTTTTTTTCCAGGAAAAATTATTTTCAAGAATTAAAGACATCTATCATTTTAGACTATAAATATCTCAATCCTTCCCTCTGTTTTCCACATTTTATAATGTATAAGTTCAAACAATTTCTATCACTATAAAAAGATGCTCTCTGTGTCATTGTGAAAGCTTGCTATGCAAAGAATCTTCTAGATTTTGGGCTTTCAATTAAACCATAGTGGCACAATTCCACTGTCTTCAGGAAAGAACACGGACATTAATGTTTGTTAAGCCAAAGGTATTATGATAACTTCCAACAACCAAACATGTTGTTCTTAAATATTTAGAAGGGTTTGTATCTTTAAAATAGTCAAAGTCTTTGAACTAGTGATAATCAGTCTTTCCTTCTGGAACTTGTTTCCTGTAATTATTTGTGCTTTCCTACTTTTTTCCCTTGAAGTGTCTTTTGCATGTGAAAACAAATACTTTTTGTCCTCAAGTTGTTAAGAATTTTTTAGAGACAAACACAGATGCTTAGAAATATTGTATAGATAAGGAATTCAAATTGTGAAAGAATGAAATTAGGTCATAGTTATCTAAATAGAGAACTGCATGCTTCTTTTTTTTTTTTTTCATGTAAGATCCAGCCCTGAGCCTTGAAAGGAAAGATTAAATTAATAGCAAGAACCTGTTTATATGCTTTTTCATAGTGAATGAAGATATTGCCAAAATATAAATTAAGACAAATTTGCTGTATTTTCTGTACTCAGCACTCTTTCGTCAGTTCGACGCATGTACAAGGAGAGTAATTCTTCCTCCAGTCTTCCAAGTCTTCACACTTCCTTCTCTGCCCCTTCCTTCACTGCCCCCTCTTTCCTGAAAAGCTTTTACCAGAATTCAGGTAGACTGTCCCCACAGTATGAAAATGAAATCAGGTGAGATCAGTGTCCTCTGTTTGCAAAGCAAAATTTTCTGCAGTGATATACTGATACGTTACTAAAAAGTGGTTGATTAATTTTGGAGTGACATTTATGCATCCCTGTGTTGTGCTTGTTCTAATCTGTTTCTAATAATATATTAGTTTCAATTACAATTAATTTTATTAAGAAAACTTTTTTCAACCAGTAACTTCAAAGCTTTTTGATGACATTATTATCTTTTTGAATTATGTTTTTTGTATTGTTTGTGTGTTTCTTTTTCTCAAACTCCAGAGTCTAAGCTTTTTATTGTTAGCACAACTGATGCTAGCATATACTAAGTTAACCTTCCCTGATCGTGCCTTTTTTTTTCTTGGCCTTTCTAGACATATTTAATGGAATCCAAAAGCCACTGATTGAAACAACTGTACTAAACTGATAGATACAATAATATCTTTATTTTTAAGTATATAGAATATTTCCGAGGCATTTCTTTGATTTTTCAATGACAGACTTTTCTGGCTCTCAATATAAATCACACAATGGTTACAAGATCATGTTGATAGCAACTCTCAGATAGCATGAGGGATCTGTAAGGGACCTCTTGAATCTTGTGAACATTCTATTTTGTTTTGTTTTTATCTCCAGTATGGAAAAGGCATAGCCTGTTAAATCTTACTGCTTGTTCTTTTAGTAACACAAAATTAGATGTAGTGATTTTTGGAGAATTACTTTAAAAAAAAAAATTAAAATTATACATGCAATAATATTGATCACTCAAATTCTTAGTGGGGTGCTGCAACCTCTAGAAAGTAGTGGACTTAGTTGGGAACCTTTCTAAATTTGTTGGTGATGTAGATGTTTGTGAGATTCGTTCCTATTTTTGTGTATAGCTTGACTTTTCACTTTTATCGCTGTATAGTATTCCATTTCATACATTATAGTTTATCTACTCTTTGCCGATGGATATTTGGGTTGTTTCTTGTTGTTTGATGATTGGCAATTCTTGTAGTCAGAAGAGGAATACATGTTATCCACTAGCCTGTGTGCCATTAACATCTTCTTGGATATTCTTTTGGCCTATTTCTCTTAGACATAGGACATGCTAAAAGTTAACATATAACTAGGTAGCACTCACTCACTAGTTAAGTTAGACTAATCCTTGAATTATTCCTGAGGATCTTTTGTCCATGTGTGGCTTTTTTTTCACTTTAAGAAAGATAACTAATACTGGATTAATATAATTTTGATTCTGAGCTTTCCTCTGAATTAGTACAAAGTCATGTTCAAACATTGAATTTGATTTATAGTGAAGAAAGTATGTGAAGAATTTAGAGTGCTTTCGGGCACAACCTTATGGAAGAAATTTCAAAGGAAATAGCCACAAAACTAGTATAAGATATATAGAATATGAAATGAGTTTAGAGAACCAAGAATATACATAAAGATATCAGTTTGCATTATCTCTATAATACTGCCTACTAATAAGAATACAACACTTTCAACCAAACCTATTTGCATTTTCTTATTCTGTTGGTTAAACTGAGCATGTGGAGAATCCCAGTTTCCTTCCTGAGAGAACCATGCCTGAAAGTGACAATTAGCAGTACCCATTAAGAAGATCAAAGGTTAGCTGTAACTGGGATGTAAAGCACAGAAGTGGTGGCTTCTGTCTGTAAAGACTGTTCATATTGTTTAATGTAAGATTATTCATTTGCTTTCAGGAGTTCCTGCTTAGCTGTATGTATAATTTTTGCAAATAGCTTCCAAAAGCCCTCTATACCTCATTCTAATAGAAGGATATTGAAGTCAGAGGGCAAATATACATTAGTTTTGGGTTGAAAAATTTCACCTTTTTGTAGCTGTGTTGTTTTAAGTGCTGTATTGAAATATATGGCAAACTTTTAAATTTCTAAGATCATTAAAAATCATTATTTTCTGTATGTTTTAATGTTTTCTTGGCTATGTGCAGTTCTAAAAATCAGAGAGTACTTTTTGTACCGTTTTCTACATTTTGTAAGTTTGATAGCATAAAATCAATAGGCTAAAATTATACTTAAAAAAATTGTTTTCCCAGAAAAGGACACCAATTAAAAGCACACAGCTCAATAGATTATCGCAGAGTGAACACCTCTATTTCTCCTTCACCCCGGTCAATAAATGGAATGCTAGCAGCATGTGTGCAGCTCCTCCCATGTCCCCCATCTAATCACCATCCCCATGCTGACCTCAGACATCCTAGATTAGTGGTGCTTGGTTTTGAACTTCACATAAATAGAATGATACAGCCTATATTCTTTTATCTCGCATCTTTCACTGACTTTCGTTTGTGAGATTTATTCCTGTTTTAATGAGCATTTTACTTCATTCATTTTATTGCTATATAGTATTCCATTTAATATATCTGAATTTTTCCATTCTCTTGTGAATAGACATATGGGTTGTTTCTAGATTTTTGGCTTCAAAAAGAATCCTGTCTTCACTATTATTATACATGTCTTTAATGTACCTACATATGCATTATTATTATTATTATTATTATTATTATTATTATTATTTGAGATGGAGTCTTGCTCAGTCACCCAGGCTGCAGTGCAGTAGCGCAATTTCGGCTCACTGCAAGCTCCGCCTCCCGGGTTCACGCCATTCTCCTGCCTCAGCCTCCTAAGTAGCTGGGACTACAGGCGCCCGCCACCACGCCCGGCTAATTTTTTTGTATTTTTAGTAGAGACGGAGTTTCACCATGTTAGGCAGGATGGTCTCGATCTCCTGCCCTCATGATCCACCCGCCTCGGCCTCCCAAAGTGCTGGGATTACAGGCGTGAGCCACCGCGCCCAACCCTACATATGCATTATTGATGAATATCTACACAGTAGTAAAATTGTTGGACAAAATGCTCTCTTAATAGGTTTATCTCAACTAGTAAGTCACTTCAACATAAATGTACAAGTTAGAAGCTTGGAGAGTTTTAAATTTGTATTTTGAAATAATTTCAAATTTATACTAAAGTTGCAGAAATATTGCAGAGGATTCCTGTTTAACCATTTATCCAGGTTAATCAAGTTTTTATATTTTGCTACATTTGTTTTATAATTTTTGGTCCATTTACATATATATACATACATATATATACACATCTATATTTCCTCATTCTAAGCCGTTTGTGAATAAGTTGCATGCATCGTGTTCCTTTATTCTTAGTACTTTAGGGTGTATTTCCTAAGAAAAAGGGTATTCAATTCTAGAGCATGGTTTCTGAAGCCTTGTGATTCCTGAACTCTACATTCTCATTATCACTTGGTTTAGAGAGACTATCATGTACACATAATTACCATGATATCTGAAACTATTCAGAATAGTGAGGGGAGAAGGTTCGTAGTATGATCAGTTATAATTTTCTTGTCAGTTGAGTACTTAATATCTTATTAGTTGCATAAAATGGATCTCTAAATATGCATTGTCAAGTAGGGAATATGGTAGGGTAGGAGATAGGCTAACAATATTACTACTTTTTTTTTTTTTTTTTTTTTTTTTGAGACAGAGTCTCGCTCTGTTGCCAGGCTGAAGTGCAGTGGCACATCTCGGCTCACTGCAAGCTCCGCCTCCCGGGTTCACGCCATTCTCCTGCCTCAGTCTCCCGAGTAGCTGGGACTACAGGCACGCGCCACCATGCCCGCCTACGTTTTTTTTTATTTTTATTTTTAGTAGAGATGGGGTTTCACCATGTTAGCCGGCATGGTCTCGATCTGACCTCGTGATCCGCCCGCCTCGGCCTCCCAAAGTGCTGGGATTACAGGCGTGAGCCACCGCGCCCGGCCTACTATTACTTTTTTAAAAGCACGTTAATTTGAAATTTTAAATTCAGATTAGGTATCCTTTTCCAAGACCACTATCCTGAATTATTGAAAACATGTTAGGTTACTGTTTTTAAGCAGGCTGAGAAAAAGGAGCCAAGATCTTTTTAATAGTTGGTTAGTAGATTTACTTGCACATAACTGAAATGATAGAGGAGAGAGAATGTGTGTTTTTTTTGTTTTACCTCACTTTGAATTAATTTTTCAAAATTTAATGTTATTTCGTTGTTTAGTGAACTATAATTTATATGATATGGTATATTTTTATAACATCTGTTTATTAAATATTATCACAGGCATATTTGTTACTTTTTACAATTGCTCTTCAGGTCTTAAGCCTGTGCTTAAATATTTATTTATGTTGAAATTTATTGCTCAGAAGTAAATGACAGTCAAAAAAAGTAAATGATAGATATTACTTCTATTTACTTATAAACCTTTTCAATGAGAAAATAAAATCTTTGATGATGAAGTACTTTGTGGTATAGTTTTCTTTATTTCTCTTGTATTCAGTGAAAAAAAATAGTATAATTATTCATTGTGGTTCATTATTGAAGTAACCTTACCATGACTTATTGATGACTTATGGGAATGTCTTTTATTCTGAATCCTGATTTAGACATATTTCTCTTTGTGTGTGCTAATTCCATTCCTTGTTTTCCTGTTGTACCAGACAAGACACTGCTTCAGAATCAAGGTGATTAGAAGTCTAAATATTTTTATTACAAAAAATTCACAGATTCTTCCAACTGCACATCATCATTAGTTTCAAAAGCAGTTTTGTTTGTCTCCTGAATGCATGCCATCTTTCTGAGTGCTCTGAGGTCTACATAGTAGGGAAGATGTGACCCTTGCTGTAATCAGACCATGAATTACCATGTAAAATGTTGATTGCAAGCAGAAATCCTGTTTCTACTCTATTCCATGCTGAAATTTCCTTAGAGCTGTGCTGTGGCCTTCAACCAAAGCCTAATTTTAATTTTAAATTAATAGAAGTGAATTTGCTAGTTAGGGTGTACATATATGCCTAAGTGGAGTTTATTCCAAATGCCTAGAAGACGCAGAAATGAGCATCCTAAAAGAAACATACTCACAAAATTGAATCTGCCTTTCAACTGAAGAAGACTGTTCATCTATTTCTGTTCACCTAAATTCCTGTCACCTTGGTTGCTTTGAGATACTGCAAAAGCCGTTCAGATCTCCCATTTGTCTGGACACAGGAAACACCGAGTTCCTTATTATGGAAGTGTGACCACATCTGTGTTGACATCTCTTGACTCACAGGCTTTTTCTGTGGTAAACATCCAGAATCACTGCTAACAACCACTACAAATAACTGTCCTCTGCTTTATTCCCGTTTCTATATGTTGCTCTTATCATGAGCCCAGTGAAAAAGATACATGCCCATCTTCCTATTTGGGGCCACTGTTTAGATTTCTTTGTAGCTAGAGTAAAAATGTAATGTTAAGTACTGCACTAGAATGAGATGTTCAAGGAGAAAAAACCCTCAGAAAATTATTTTGGCAACAATGATTAGATTAAAAAGGGACTTTTTTGAGACTTGTAATTGGCAAATCTCAGTCGTGGTTAGGTGTAAGACCATTTAAATAATACTTCTTACCTATTCTTAAAAGCCTAATGGAAATGTTAGTTCTGCCTTGTGTCCTTTTAGGTTTTGCCACAGGTATGGAATTAAGTCTGTTTATTACTAGAGAGATAATCTAGCCTATGCTTTCCTTATTTTACATGTGGTTAGACTGAACGCCAAAGAGGTTTTATATTTTGCTTGATTTTTTTTCAGCTTGGGTCATAAGGATATAAATAAACATATGAGATACCCAGATATTTTTTAAATTCCAATATACTGAACTTATTTTCTTAAAATCTACAGTGTGTCGAGTTTAGGAAATAAACCTCTTTTTTTTCTCCTTTTTTTTATCTACACGTTGTTCCACTGACTATCTCTTTTGACTCATACGTCAAATACTATATATTGATTTCCACTAGAATAGTTTAATCTCAATTTTATTTAATTAGTAAAGATTTTCCATAGGATAACAGATGTGTATGCAGTTGAAAGCCAGAACCTATATAAACTGTTAGTGCACCTGATACAATTATGAGTTAAATTGTACTGTGGATCCTGTAGAAAAAATATGGTTTCATTTCTATGTTGTTTTACTTAGCATTTCTTAAGGCTTACAAAGAGAAAAGTTTTTCAGCTTTCAGTTGAATAGTTACTGTCACACTAATCAAGTTTTGATATCTATCTTATGTTGTCATTCATGGTGATTTAGATATAGATTTAGCCAGTGTTTAGTCATTTATTTGGACTTTAGAGATAGAGTCTTGCTGTGTCATTCAGGCTGAAGTGCAGATGCTGGGAGTTTCAGCTGGGTGCCAGAGGGTTGGAGGATAGGAGGCAGGTTGCTGCTCAGCAGAACACCACCTTTGCGAGACTGGTCCTGACAGAAGAGTTTACCTTTGTGCAAAGTGTATGTATGTTGCCCTGGCAGGAAGTAAAATATGACTACATCCTTCTTAAAGTTGAGTCTCTGTGAGTGGTCATTAGAGCACCTCCATTCTGCACAATAGTCAATGAATTCTTTTAAAGCAGGCAAGTAGGCATTACAATTCTGTGTTAAAATAAGAAGTATGATGTTAATTTAAGAGTTGATCTGGTGAAGGCTATAACTGTTTGTTCAAGGATATGTTAAAAGACTATCTTGAAGCTTTGACAAGTTCATATTATAGCATTTGATGGATGCTATATACAAAGGACTTAGAAATAGCCTTCCTACCCTATATTGGGGAATATATTTAATATGGGATATTTTCTCTCCATATAAAGGCTTAATTTATGTTCACAAATTGTGGTTCTTAATTAATTGGTGAGTGGTAAGAGGGAGTATATATACAATATACCAGTCAAAAATGGGTGGGAGTTCTCCAAGTTATATTTCCTTCCTAGATACTCATTTTTAACTTTGTGAATTTCTGATAGAGGTAATGCTGGCACAGAATACTTTTCCTGAATATGTGTCTTGGGAAGCAGTTTTATAATACACATGTTTAGATTCCAAAATACAAAAGAAGAAGGAAAAAGATTCTATGAAAACATAAGGGAATGGTTATAATTTGCTTCATCATTTTAAACATGTAAAGATGATTAAAATACCAGTGTCAGTGTATGTATATTCAACTATATTAAGGTATTTTTTTATTTGGTCCTTCTATTTACAGTTAAAAGTATATACATTTTGGAATGTAATTATTTCAAAGCAAAGAAAAGGAAGTGAGACATTTACATAAACGAGCACCTGATAGTACTCTGAAGTTATTTCTCTGTTGATATAAAATTAATCCATTAAAAAATGAACAGAGAAGTACCCAACACAGAGGCTTAGTGCTAATTGGAGACTTAATTTTTCACCAGAAATGCAGAGGATCTTGGGGATCCCAACAGCTTTGTTTTTGTGGTCCTATAGAGCTTTGTTCAGAACTAATGCAGAGTATTTACACTGGCAGGATAAGCTGCAGTGCCTAATGTCTGGATTCTGGACCACCTAGGTTTGCATCCCAGCTCCTTCACTTTATTATCCCTGTGACTGTGGGCAAGTTACTTAGCCTCTTTCTACTTTAGTATTGTCACTAAAAATGGAAGTAGTAATGACACCTACCTTGTAACGTTGCTGTAGGGATGAAATTAATTTATATTTGTAAAATGTTTAGAATAATCGATACCTGGCATGAAGTATGTGCTGAGAGTCTTAGCTTTATTATTATTACAGTAAACACTGCATGTTGTTTTGTTTTTATTTTTACTCAAAAAGTAGCCATTATGCTTTCTTATCTAAGTTTAATTAAAGGAAAAGTCAATGTGATAACTAATATTGTAATAAAAAACAAAGAAACCAAAAGGAATAAACTCCCCCCACCCCCATCCCAGTGTAGTTTCCAAGTTAGGTTATAGGAATTCTGATGCAGTGTTTCATTTGGTTTTGATTCTTGCAGTTACCACCTTAAGAATGTCAGATTGCTGACTAAATGTAAATCAAACAGGAAACTGCTATAAGTTGCATAATCGCACTGACTGCTTAAATGTTTATTGGGAACTTGACTTCTGAATACAGATCTTCTCTTATTAAAAGCAGAGCTGCTTTTGCCGTATCTCAGCAACCAACTGCTTTTTCAAGATGTTGATTTTTAGTACAAGATAAAGGGTCAATGGTTTGTTCTGTAAGTTCTTCTTTTCAGTATATTATTATCTTTTATTTTTACTGCTAATTTTTTGGCTTATTACTAGTCATTCAATTCCAGACATGGGAGAAAAATATGTCATTGGGCAGTTTATTCATATTATAGGATTTAAAATTTTAGGTTTATGAAATTTCTGAATAGGTATCAGTGGTCTAATGTAAATACTGTAGGCACCTCTTTTATAACATACTGACCCCCAAACTTTATGTTTTATAGGCAATCATGAAACTGATATGGGTACAGCTCAGTTTTATTTTTAGTACCTTCTAAACACTTGATATGTCATTAGCAGTGAATTGGAAGGTGATTCTTACAAGCTGTATTCATTCCAGCATTAAAATATAAACATTTCAGAATCCTTTGATTTGGTCAACTCTGGTTTGTTAGAGCACTAAAAAAGTCAAGATAAATTAATATTTGTTGATCTTTTGCCCTGTTGGAGCATTGAAATAGTGCTTTTAAATAAGTATTTCATTTAGCTTTCAAAGCTTAAATTATAAATTAGATGGCTTTATGTAGGAAAAGAATAACACCTTACTAGAAAAAATATGCTTTTTGTTGTTTATTAACAGCATTGTTGTGGTCAATACCTACCAGTGCCATCAACAGTTCAGAACATACTTTAGAAAAACAAAGCTATTAGGACTTGACTCCCAATAAAGGGTTTTAAGAAGGTAGATCTTTTATTTATTCCTGACATGTTAGCCTAGCCAATATTTTTGTCTGTTTCACTTAACCTTCAGAGTTAATATGTCATTTAGTTTTATAAAATATTAATTTATTCAGTAGATATTTTTGAGTGCTTATTATTTGCCCATTACTACACTAGAAGCTGGAAATAAACCTATGAACTGGGCATTTAGCAAATAACTGCCAGCAAGATCGTGTTACAAAAATGAAGATAATGAGTACTTCAACAGTATTTATTGGGTTGTCACTATTATATATAGAACATTCGAATCATATTTTTAAAAGGGAAATACTTGCATTAATGTTTTCCAAAGTGCAAGTAAAAGAAAAAAATATATATATATTCAATATTTCAGGAATTTTTTTTTTTTTTTTTTGGTTTTGGTTTGTTTTGTTTTGTGAGACAGAGTCTTGCCCTGTTGCTCAGGCAGGAGTGCAGTGACGTGATCTTGGCTCACTGCAACCTCTGCCTCCCGGGTTCGAGCAGTTCTCCCACCTCAGTCTCCTGAGTAGCTGGGATTACAGGCGTGCACCACCACACCTGGCTAATTGTTGTATTTTCAGTAGAGACAGGATTTTGCCATGTTGGTCAGGCTGGTCTTGAACTCCTGACCTCAAGTGATCCACCTGCATTGGCCTCCCAAAGTGCTGGAATTACAGGTGTGAGCCACTGTGCCCAGCCTCAGGGAGTTTTTAAAAAATTTTTTTTTTAGTTATAATTTTATTTTAAGATGTAGTCTTGCTCTGTGCAATGGTGCATTCTCGGCTCACTGCAACCTCTGCCTCCTGGGTTCAAGAGAACCTTGTGCCTCCCAAGTAGCTGGGATTACAGGCGCCCGCCACCATGCCCAGCTAAGTTTTTTTTTTTTTTTGTATTTTTGGTCGAGACAGGGTTTCACCATGTTGGTCATGCTGCTCTTGAGCTCCTGACCTCAGGTGACCCGCCCACCTCGGCCTCCCAAAGTGCTGGGTTTACAGATGGTGAGTCACAGCTCCTGGCCACTGCCTCAGGAATTTTGAACAATGGACACATATTCGGGTTATAATGTTATTCAGGATATATAATAACCAGAATTTGACTATATTGAGATATATGTATCAAGTACTGTACTTTCTAAATATCACATCATAATACTTACTGTCTGCACAGCAGCTCAGAAGTCTTTTTTTAACTTTTATTTAGTCAATCCAGAAGTAATGTTTCCATAAAACAGATCCAGACTAGAACTAACTGAATTGACTGAGTAAATAAAGATACGATAGGCAGATGCTGAATTGCTCTTCTCATTATTAATTGCCTCAACACTATGGAGTTCCTTTGAGTATCTGAGGGTGGCTGTTCTGGCTGAGCTTTATTTCTGACCTCAGCAATGACCTTTTTGATTCCATCAAAAGTCTTATACCTTCATTTGTTGGTATCATCACCTGTAAATATTGGTATCCTCATCATTCTCTAAGGCAAACTCAGACTGTGAAACTTAAAAATGTAATATATTCCTGCCACTAACAGCACCAATTATTGTAGGGTTTTCCAGCAGCAAACATAGTTGATCTCAAAAATAATTTTGAGTCATACTGACCTTTTTTTGCAGATAGGCCTAGCATAACTCAAAGTGGTCTTTTCTAGGAAATGAAATGTTTACAGTAGAGGAGCATTTTCCTATGCACTAATATTGAATGATGTGACACTCCTCCTGCCCCCCCCCCCAAAAAAATGAGGGAGGTGATTCTAGAGTCAATTAATTTCAATAAGTTGGGGGATTTCTATACACTGTTTCCCTGTTGGAGAGGTACAATGCATGCCAGTGTATTAACAGTCTCTAACAAGTACTGCTATAAATAAATCTGTTAACATTTTTTAACAGGCTGGGTGTGGTGCCTCATGTCTGTAATCCCAACACTTTGGGAGCTGAGACAGGAGAATTGCTTGAGCGCAGGAGTTGGAGACCAGACTGGGCAACACAGTGGGACGCTGTCTCTATGACGATTTTTTAAAACAAATAGCCAGGTGTGGTGGTGTGCACCTGTAGTCCTAGCTACTCGGGAGGCTGAGGCAGGAGGATCTCTGGAGCCCAGGAGGTGGAGGCTGCAATGAGCTGTGGTTGCACCACTGCATTCCAGCCTGGGTGAAAAAATGAGACCTTATCTCACAAAATAAATAAGTCAATAAAAATTTAAAAGATCTATTTTTTAACTTAGCCATCCAATCTTATTTGACCCCAGTTTTTTCTTGGTATATCACCTAACAATAATCCCAAGGTTGACTGTTCTGCCTATATTCAGGTTATCTTCTGCCATGATCCAACTATTGGTGGCTGACAATTCAGAGACAGATCTTAACAGTCATAGGCAATTAGAAACAGTCCTTATTGACATGTTCTATAAGAGCTCTAACAAAAGCACTTTGTGAGCCTTTTATGGAATATTTACCTTGTTAAGAATAAGCTATTCATGTTATTTCCTTAGCAAAGCATGAGTTCATGACTTAAGCAACCTGTATTCCTCCTTAAAAGTGCTTCTGTTCCTCGGATTAGAACTAGGACTGGTTGGCTGCTAAGGAATGAGTAGAAACAGGGGAGCTTCTCTTGACTGGGCTGTGGCCTAGATTGCTGTTTCCCCAGGATGTGGTGGCCTGGGTGACTAGTGTGCCTGGTGACACATTGCTCCATGTTGCCTGTGGCTTGTGCTTGCCCGTGACAGAACTTGTGAATGGCTTGTGCTACCAGTTGGTTGTGAAGTGCCATGATGTGCAGCTCTCCTTACAAGTGATATGTTTATTTGCTTTCAACAGTGATGGAGAAGGGAGGAAAAGGACCTCGTCTACCTGCAGCAATGAGTCCCTAAGTGTGGGAGGAACCTCTGTCACTCCTCGCCGGATCTCCTGGCGGCAGCGCATTTTCCTCAGGGTTGCTTCTCCCATGAACAAATCACCCTCAGCAATGCAGCAGCAAGGTCTGTGTGATAATCCCCAAGGAATTCATCCCTATAAGTGTCAGAAATTAGCTAATGGAATGCAAATGCTGTGTATAAAGAGATTTAAGTGATGACAGTGTAGAAATAACTTTCTGTATGTGACACAGTGGTTTCTCTTTCAGGTACCATTAGAAAACATTAGACAGTCAATACCTGATTGTTGAATGAATGAATGAGTGAGAGAGTTTCCAAAAACCTGTGCTTGGGCCTACTCCGCAAGGTAGAGGGAACTATGATAGTGCTAGGAAAGAAGTATGTGTCCTTTTTCTTTCTTTTCTTTTCTTTTTTTTTGCCCCAGAGATCAGGCCTTGCTCTGTTGCCCAGGCTGGGGTTGCAGCAGTGTAATCATAGCTCACTGTAGCCTTGAACTCCTGGGCTCAAGCAATCATCTTGCCTCAGCTTCCAAAGATCTTTTTATTAGAAAAGCAACATAGCCTTTTATAAGAGCCACACATAAAACAAGCTGATGTAGAAATATTAAGCAATAAAGGAATGTATACAATACACTAGGCAAATACTAAGCAAAAGAGAGCACAGGCAGCTCTCTTTGAGTAATTGACTCATTAAATTAAAGCCAGAGCATCCAAAGAGGCAAAGCACATGTAACGGTAAACAAAAAGATAGAACAATCATGAGAACATACATAATGATGTAATTTTGAGAGCTAGAAAATAACACCTAAAAGAATTCTGGAGTGAAATCACTAAATTAATAGCTCCCATGGGAGATTTTAACATATTCATCTTTAGAAATTAAACATAAATAGTATTTGAGTAACACAAATAAATAAGCTTGACCTAATATTTATACAGAACTTTGCCTCCTATGGAGAAAACTCACTAATTTTTAGCACACTTGGAACATTCATAAAATGTAATGATGTACCTGTCCACAAAGATTTTTTTTTGAGACGGAGTCTCGCTCTGTCGCCCAGGCTGGAGTGCAGTGGTGCTATCTCGGCTCACTGCAAGCTCCGCCTCCCGGGTTTATGCCGTTCTCCTGCCTCAGCCTCCCAAGTAGCTGGGACTATAGACGCCCGCCACCTCGCCCGGCTAGTTTTTTGTTTTTTGTTTTTTTGTATTTTTTAGTAGAGACGGGGTTTCACGGTGTTAGCCAGGATGGTCTCGATCTCCTGACCTCGTGATAAGCCCGTCTCGGCCTCCCAAAGTGCTGGGATTACAGGCTTGAGCCACCGCGCCCGGCCCCACAAAGATTTTTAAGTGAATCATTTTGAAATTCAGATAACCATGATCGTTTATACAAATATTATCTGACCACAATGCCAAAAAAAGAAAGAAATCAAGGATTAGAAGACAAGTAGAATGACATGTGTTTGGGAATAGAAAACTACTCTTAGAAGCTAGTAGGAAGAAAATTCGATGATTAGAGTCTTACCTATTAAAATGGATCTAGGGAGCCGTTAAAAGCCATGAATATGTTTACATAAAATCAAGAAGGCCAAAAATTAGTTATACTGAGTGTTCAACTCAAAAAGCTAGTTTGAGCCAGGTATTAAAATTTTAAAACAACAACAGGAAAACATATGGAAGTAAATAATAAAAGTAAAGACAGAGGTCAGTGAATAAAAACAAAAATAGAAGGAAACAACTGGTATTAATAAAGATGAAGTTAACTCTGCCTGAGATGGTCAGAAAAAGCTTCACAGAACAATTAGATATTTATTTAAACTCGTTGCTGGAAGAACCGTGCTTTAGAAAGAAGGAATGACGAAGCTCTGGAGTCATTTGAGTGAACTTTTCAGATCAGAGAATCATGAGAAATTCAGCATAATGGATGCAAAGAATGGGAGATTGATATATGATACTAGAAATCTGAGTGGAGACCAGAATCTGAAGGGACTTAAATATTAGTCCCAATTTGTTCTTGGGATATGAGCAACCATTGAAATGTTTTAAGAGATGTGATTATGGTTGTTAATAGGAAAATCATTGGCAGTAGGAAGGGAGAGAATGAGTCACCTGTTAAGGGAGTGTTGCACATGGAATACTGTGCAGCCGTGAAAAAGAATGAAATCATGTCCTTTGGAGCAACATGGATGTAGCTGGAGGCCATTATCCTAAGAATTAACACAGGAGTAGAAAACCAAATACTGCATGTTCTCACTTATAAGTGGGAGTTAAACATTGAGTACACGTAGAAACAAAGAAGGGAACATTAGACACTGGGACCCCCTTGAGGGTGGAGGGTGGGAGGATGAGGATTGAAAACTACCTCTCAGGTACTGTGCTCACTACCTGAGTGGTGAAGTCATTTGTACGTAGTACCCCAGAGTCACATAATTTACCCATGTAGCAAACCTGCACATGGACCCCTTGAACCTAAAATAAAAGTTGAAAAAGAAAAAGAAAAAGGTGTTGCAGGAGGAGTGAGCAGACAGAGTACTGTGCTCACCCAGGAGATACCCAGCATTGCTCAGTGGCTCTGCTTCTGATGGATTCTGATGATCGATGTAGACCTTTGGAGATCACCGATACCTAGCCACTTAATTTTCTTGTTCCTCACAGCCAGAGAATATATGTAAGTAAATTGCAGAAGTGTTGGACTCAGGGGAGGCCAGTTAGTTTTAGGGCACCTATCTTACAGAGCTCTCTGGGTAGAAAGAAGAAGTGGTGAAATGACCTATGCTTTTGTTTCATCATGACAGGGAAATCTGGAAGGGGAATTCAGTCTAGTGAATTCGCTTAAATATTAGCTCCAGAAACTAAGTTACGGGAAAAGAGGCTTTGTGACATTTTTAAGTGTAGAAGATCAGATGAGAATGTGAATTCTGCAGAAACTTGTGTAGTCTGGGTTACTGCTAAGGAATGCCTCTCACTGTGTTCTTCTCGGCAGATGGATTGGACAGGAACGAGCTGCTGCCACTGTCCCCCCTCTCTCCAACCATGGAGGAGGAACCACTGGTTATATTCCTGTCTGGGGAGGATGACCCAGAAAAGATTGAAGAAAGAAAGAAATCAAAAGAACTGAGGAGCTTGTGGAGAAAAGCTATACACCAACAAATCTTGTTGCTTCGAATGGAAAAAGAAAACCAGAAACTTGAAGGTTAGCCATTCTAATAGACTAAATGCTATGATGCTATGATTGAAGGGTGTAGGTTAAACCTACCTTTCTCTCCCCATACATGCCACCTGCACTCAGTTTTGGACTGTATGCACACTTTAAGAAGAATATCTGCTGATGATAATTGTTGATTTCCATTTTGTGAGGTGGTTATAACATGGGAAAGGTCAGCTTAAGATATTTGTGGTTTTGTTTTAAGTGGGTTTGTATTTTAAATAGATTTAAGACACAAGAAACCCTTAGAGTATATTTAGGTAAAATAGAATGTAGATAATATGATATCAATGTATTTGATGTTTCTGAAAGTTTATTATCTTAGTGTCACTTCTAAAAAATCCTTAAATATGAGAAAGCAAATTTTTTCTTTGAATGTGATTTTCAAGTTTCAGGTTAATTACATTCATAATGGGAGAAATATGCCTACTTCAAATAAATTCTGCTTACATTGTATTCAATTTAACTATTTAATTGTAATTATCTGTTATCAAGCCAAGTCTGTTCCTATTTTTTGTTAATGCTTTGTAAATTTTCTATTTAACAAAATTATATTCAAGTTATTACATTTATAATCAAATAATTTATAATAGATTTTGTACTGTTTGTGGTGGTTTATTGCTAAGTTTATGATTACCAAATGCTTTGGAATGTGTTTTCACCCTTGAAAGAATGATGTAATTTACTCCAGTACTGATAGAACCGCATATAAGGAGATGCTAAGAAATCCAAAAAATGTATACATTTCATTCTTTGGGGAAAATCACTTAACCTGAAGGGGCCTCATTTTTACACTTGTAAAATGAAACATTTAACCTAAGTAGTCCGTTTGACCTTTAAGATTATTGGCACAAGTATAATTTAGGTATTTCTCTCACTTGCTTTTATTTTGTTGTCTTTCCTAAAGCTTTTTTAGTGTAGGTATTCCACATTGCTGAGTTTATCATCTACCTTAAAATTCCTGTTACTGCACCTATGATTCAATTCAATTTTTTATTTTAACTATATGTAGTTTGCAAGAGCACATTTTTAAAAATTGCTGTTGGCGGAGTGAAAAGTACGTAGGATTTTAAATATCCTTTGGAAATATATCCTCTTTTCTTTAAAATTAAAAATGCTATTAATTGTCATTAGCATAATTTTAAAAGTTCAGTGCGATAAATGGTCTGCCCACTTGAAGTTTCACAGGTTTCAAAAGAAATTGAATTCTTAATTGTAAGCAAGGGGTTATATCTTGAACTAAGTCAGGAAAATAGGTTGAAAAAAAGAAAATGGTCATCATTCCCTCAAAAAATTTAATGCATGAAACTATATTTCACTTGGGAGTATGTACAAATAAAAAATCTGATATTAAATATCAAAGGATAGTTTCAGAATCATAGACTATTTGAAATAGAAATAGTCCTAGAGATTACTTAGCTAGATTCTTCATTCTACAGCAGAAGTAGTGACTGCCTCGGGGAAGGTAGGGAATTAACCTAAGGTCAAATAGTGACATGTTGGCAGAGCAAGTACCAAAACTCAGGTTTATTCATCGTGGTTCTCGGGCTTTCCCCAGCACCCCGCAGTATTTCTCAGCTATGTAAATATAAGGAAATGGAATGTTTTACATAAATGGCTGCATGTGTATTCTGAGGTCAGTTATATTCTCTGATTTTACAGGATAAGAAAGGAGGTGACATTTAGAATACATTCTCAGAAACCTTTATCAGTTCTCTGTTTCTCAGCCTACATAACAGAGATAAAAAATAGTTTAAACTATGAAAATTCCAACCAATGGATAATTATTTCTTGATAGTTCTTTAGTCTTTTCTAAACAGTTAAGGGTAGATATTAACTGTCCCTATTCACCATTTTATCCTCAGGGTGTGCTGCTGTTACATAAGCAGATTCTTACGATTATTTTAAATGAACAATAATCTAGAGAAGATTAGAGAAAAACTCTAAGGAAGTATGTTTTGTCCATCGTGAAGAAAATAATTAGTAAAGTTATATATAGGAGTATATTTGTTTTTAGCCTTAATAAACCCACACCTTTAAAAAAATTATTTGGTTATCAGAGAAATATAAAGAAAGTAGCCAAACAGCCAAGCTAAACCGTGTTAGAAAGCCATCTGTGGTATCCGGAAGGAATAGTTTTGTACTGCGATTTATCTTTAGGTTATGTCTGGACTTTTAAGTAAGAATTTTTACTGCCTTGCTTGAATAAGTTTGTTATAAGATATTTTAAGTCTTTTGAAATGGTTTCAAACACACTAAGTAAAGAGTAACTTTCATTCTGCTGTTGTTTTTGTGCTGTCGAGGACTTGGGATGCATGACAAAGATTTGTGTTGCAGGAGGTAAGGTGGCCAAGCGCTTTGAGCATGCGTGAATATAGATTGCTCTGAGACGTTCCTGTCCACCGTGATCCTAATGAAGAGAAGAAGTATACTCTTGTGTCCGCTCTTCCTTCTCTTTTGAAATCAATTTTTCACAATAAAGACCAAATCAAGATACTAGTTGCTTTTATAGACATTTATTTTAATGAGCTCTGGGCATGTATGTTCGACCATCAAATTAGAGAGAATTATTTATTATTTAAAAAATAGAATTAGTGTTAACTTCAGTGAAAGGAATTTTCCTTTTTAAGTTTATTACAAATGAACACAGGAGGACTGGGCACAGTGGCTCACACCTGTTATCCCAGTTCTTTGGGAGGCTGAGGTAGGAGGATTGCTTGAGGCCAGGAGTTTAAGACCAGCCTGGGCGACATAGTGAGACCCCATCTTTACAAAAAAGTTTGTCAAATTAGCCAAGTGTAGTGGCGCATGCCTGTAGTCCCAGCTACCCAGGAGGCTGAGATGGGAGCTCAGGAGGTTGAGGCTACAGTGAGCTATGATTGCACCACGGCATTCCAGCTTGGGGTATTGAGGGAGACCCTGTCTCTAAAAAGCAAAACCAAAAGCAAACAAAAGAGAGAATAACGAACACAGGAACACATAAGCTAGTTTTATTAGTTATTAAGGGCAGTGTGGATAACTCTGGAAACAGTTATAAAAATGTATCATGTTATCATGGTCATATATTTTTCAAATCAAGATTAGCATGAGTCTTTGCTCATGTATAGCACATATAAAATATTAACACTTCAGTGGTGTTTAAGATGATGTGAGCTATCATTTCCTAGGCTATCCATCACATTTGTCAAAAAAATGGAAAATTATAGAATGATCAACATGGTTTACTTTTTATGCTTAGCAGAGTTACCATATGTAAGATACAGAGTAAAACCTCCTTGGGAAGTTATTCCTCATTTTGTTCTCTCATGAAATGACTCAAAGCTTGAGACCCTTTCATGTATCCTCAATTTGTTTTAAATTTTCTTTTTAAGATATACTACCAGTTAATTCCTGAAAGTCATTTGGTATGGTTTTACAAATACAATCAAATGTTTAAAATTTTACATTTTAAAAACACATTGGTCTTACGTAAATTCTTTTTTCCTTAGCAAGCAGAGATGAACTCCAGTCCAGAAAAGTTAAATTAGACTATGAAGAAGTTGGTGCATGTCAGAAAGAGGTCTTAATAACTTGGGATAAGAAGTTGTTAAACTGCAGAGCTAAAATCAGATGTGATATGGAAGATATTCACACTCTTCTTAAAGAAGGTATTTGGGATAATCTCAATAATTTTTGTTTTTTACAGAAAAACCTGCGGGATTTTTTTGTTTGTTTGATATGTGGAGCTCAGATGTAATTTTGTCCTTGTGTTTTGCTTATTAAAAAAAAGAAGTGATTTGTTTCTTCTTGTAGTTTAGTGACTGTCTCTGAGGAGGTAGCACAAACCTATTTTCAGCTTGGTGGTGTTGTTTACCAGAAAAGAAGGGCATGCATTGATATAAATCTTTGATCACTGCCATAAAATTATTAATAATTCAGTCTTTCAAACTTGGCTCATTTTCATCATTTGGTCAGAAGTATTCATTTACATATATGTATGTTTACATGAATGTGTATATATACTTGTATGTATTTATATAGAGAGAGACTTATATTCTGGCTAAGTAATCAACCACTTTTCTTTCATCCATTCGTTTCTTCACTAATTTTGGAGAAGTTGCTTTTATTTAGCCATTATATTGCATTTATTCTTTTATTGCTGCTATGCCATATAAGATGCCTGATATTTAAGAATTCTAAATTTAAAAATAAAATGAATAAGTCAACTTTTAGTTGCAATTTCTGTGACTCACATTAAATATGTTAAAATTAGAATCTCTATAGCCTACATAAACTGTGGATGTAAAATAAAAATTCCAAAATACCCAAAGAAATTCTATAACGAATGTTGTTTTAAAAGCCTATGCCAATGTGTGAGACTGTTGATCCACAGTTAAGTTTAAATTGAGATAAGAGTTATTTTGAAAGCTGCTTCATTGACAAACTTAATATAGTGTTCTTTATCCTTAAAGATATGGAAATCCTAAAGATTTTTATTGAATGCTTTATTTGGGAGACACAGTAATGGTTAACAGAATGTCTGTGAGATGCGGATTACACCATTTTTTGAAATGATTTTCAAAGATATTTTAGGAGTGCTTATCTTCCCATTTCTTATTGGATACAGTTTAAACTTCTTGGCCCTGTGCCCAAGGCCTTTGTATTAGTCCATTTTTACTCTGCTGATAAAGACATACCCGATACTGAGTAATTTCTAAAGAAAAAGAGGTTTAATGGACTCACAGTTCCACGTGGCTGGGGAGGCCTCACAATCATGGTGAAAGGTGAAAGGCATGTCTTACGTGGAGGCAGACAAGAGAGAAAATGAGAACCTAGTGAAAGGGGTTTCTCCTTAACAAACCATCAAATTTCATGAGTCTCACTACCACAAAAATAGTATGGAGGAAACTGCCCCCATGATTCAATTATGTCCCACCGGGTCCTTCTCACTATACGTGGGAATTATGGGAGCTATAATTCAAGATGAGATTTGGGTGGGGACACAGCCAAACCATATCGTTCTTCTATAATCTCTCCTTCCTTCTTTCTGATCTAATTTTGTATCTCTCCTTACCGTGTATTGTATGCTCTGGAGACACTGAACTGTTATACTTTGAGCACTGATATATCCTTTACTATTTCTTGCATGGAATGTTCCAGTCCTCCCTATTCTTCTTCTTCCTTACTTCTCTACATTTTCATTTCCCATTTCCCTTTCTTTCTACCCCATTTCTCACTCCTCTTTCCTCCGCCCTTTCCCCTGGTCCTCTCCTGGAGTGCCTGCTGCCTGCACTTTAGGCCCAGAGCATCCCTTTATCCCTCAGGTCCCTCAAATACCATTTCCTCAGAGCACCACCCCGACCCCCCAAAAAATCAATTCATTGTGCTTTATCATTATTTTTCATGATTAATTATACTTAATCATAATTTATAGTTTAATAATTATGTATGTATTTGTTTAATGTTTTTCTTACCCCACGACTGCACACCTAGCACCTAAGACAGTATCTTGCACTTGTTACTGAATGAATGAATGGATGAATGAATGAATGAATGAATGAGATGATATTCGTGAGAATGGATTTATTCATCACTCAATGATGAGGCATCCTGACTGCTTTGCTTTATTTTGTGCTACATACTGGATGCTCAATAAATGTATGTTTGACTGGAATGATGTCGCTTTTTGTACATTTATTACTGGATGGATAATAAAACTGCCCACTCATGTTATCAGTGATTCATTTAGTGGGCTGATAGTTACCTTCTAAAAATGACATTTTCTATGCTGTCATTCATTCATTCAACAAATGTATAAGCAGCAAGGGATATGATTTTATCATACAGAGATGAAAATATGCTTGCTATTCTCAAGGACCATTTAAGTGGGGAAAAGAGACAAAACTTCAATATAGAGCTAGCTGCAATCTAATAAGGTAATGTTACAGTATGAGTCAAATAGTGTGTGAAAAGGGACTGATTACATCTGGAGATGTTAGAGAGAGCTTCAACAGAAAAGGTGACACTCAAGCTCATTCATGAAAGATGAATAGAATGTACAATGGGTAATCAAGTGAGGGAGCTTGAAATTCCCTAAAGGCAACAGTAGGTGCTAAAAACTGGAGAAGTGAAAATGACCACAAGCGTCTAGTATACATCAGGGACTGGGAAGTAATGGTGCTTAGAAAGGTAGTTTGGAGCTATATTGTAGAGGCCTCATAATCATGCCAACAAGCCTCGGTTTCACCTACTGGACAATAATACTTTCAGCTTGTACAAACTCTGGCATTCATTCAGAAGAGATTACTGCCATTAAGCCTTTCCTTAACCAGCGGGAGCAAAGGAACCCATTGCAGATTCAATCTGTCCAAACTGAAAACTCCTAGTGAGTGAAATAAAGTTGCCTGCACTGTGCAGGGTTGAATTTTGTCCCTCCCAGTGCTTACTTCATTTCCCTTGGCATAAAAACATTAGTCATAGTGTCCTCGAACTGCTTGGGATACATTTTGGTGTTGAAGCATAATAGAGTTAATGTTTTATTATATGTGCTAAGCATTTTCTTCTCAAAGCGCGAATGTTGTTCTGGAGCATGTCAGTTACACCTTCTTATTGTTTACTACTTTTATTATTTCTTTTTTTTTGTAGACAGAGTCTCACTCTGTCTCCCAGGCTGGAGTGCAGTGGTGCGATCTCAGCTCACTGCAACCTCTGTCCCCCAGATTCAAGCCATTCTCCTACCTCAGCCTCACGAGTAGCTGGGATTACAGGTGCATGCCACCACGCTCTCTAATTTTTGTATTTTTAGTAGAGGCGGGGTTTCGCTATGTTGGCCAGGCCAGTAACGAACTCCTTACCTCAAGTGACTCGCCCGCCTGGGCCTCCCAAAGTGTTGGGATTACAGGTGCGAGCCACTATTCCTGGCCTATTCTTTCATTTTTAATGCCCATATAAGAATGCTATTTGATTCTCTATCATAAAGTTACTTGTTGATGACAAATATTTAGAGTTGTAAATTAGGATTAGCATTCGTTGCTATCCTCAAGCCAAATAAAGAGTGAAAATAGGCAGCAATACACTTTGGGATACACTTTGGGATACTTTTGGGAATACACGCCTCTGAAACCAGACTTTCGGAGTTCTAATTCTAAACTGCCACTTCCTAGCCATGTGAACTTGGGGCAATTACTTCATCTCTGCCTCAGCTTTCTGTCTGTAAAGCGGGCCTAATAGTAATTGCCTACCTTATAGTTGAGTTGTTTTCTGAGTGCATGTGCTCTGTAGCTAGGCACTCTCAATAAATGTTTGATTAATGCCCAGTCAGTGATGGGTGATGTTGTTGTTAATGTCATTATTGTTAAGTGTTGTGTGAGGGTTTTCTTTTGCAAGACATCAGGAGCTATAGGATTAAGCTTGTCAAAATACGCTCCTGTCAATCGTACTGCGTGATCTTAGAGTGGCGTGCAGTACACACAGCTGCCTGTTTACCAGAATTACATAGTGAAGCAACTGGGATCTAACAACTTCATTCCAGAGCTTAAGGCCTTGGTTATTTATCTCCTTGATTGTAGGAGTTCCCAAAAGTCGACGAGGAGAAATTTGGCAGTTCCTGGCTTTACAGTACCGCCTCAGACACAGATTGCCTAATAAACAACAGCCTCCTGACATATCCTATAAGGAACTTTTGAAGCAGCTCACTGCTCAGCAGCATGCGATTCTCGTGGATTTAGGTATGTTTGGCATGTGGATTATAATTTACAAACGTAAACAGCTGATCCTTCTGTTGAGTTGTTTTGGTTTTTGTTTGTTCTTGGGGCTGATAAAGAGCACCTGTTGGCATATGCGGAGCCATTGACTTTGTCCTTTACTGAGGGCAAGTTGGCCGTGTTCCTGATTGATGATCCAATAAATGCCTGCGTATTAAATGAAGTTTTCACCCCAAAACTTTGCCTCTGCAAAGGGAACCATCTTATATTTAAATTATTTTAAAGGTCATATTATGGGGTGCTCTCAGTTACTGCATTTTGAACAACTGACTTTTTAGGGAAGATAATTGTATTTTAATCAATGCTGGTTTTGAAACGGCTTAGAATAGGTTAAAAATTTAACAAAGGTGTGCTAGGTATTCCTGGACACATTGCTGAAAACAATCCTTTATCTATCACTTTTAAAAGCAACATGATAAATGGTTATGTTGTTGGAAATTATGACTATACACCTATAGGGTGAGTGAAATATTAGTTGCGCTAATAGGGTAGGAGTAGGTACTCATGGCCTGGGGGAGAATTTCCAGTGACAGAATCATAAGGCAGTCTTATTTATTTATTTATTTATTTCGAAATGGAGTCTCCCTCTGTCGACCAGGCTGCAGTGCAGTGGCGCTATCTCTGCTCACTGCAAGCTCCATCTCCCGGGTTCATGCCATTCTCTTGCCTCAGCCTCCCGAGTAGTTGGGACTACAGGTGCCCGCAACCACGCCTGGCTAATATTTGTATTTTTAGTAGAGACAGGGTTTCACCATGTTAGCCAGGATGGTCTCAATTTCCTGACCTCATGATCTGCCCACCTAAGCCTCCCAAAGTGCTGTGATTACAGGCGTGAGCCACCGTGCCCAGCCAGCAGTCTTCTTAAATGCTGATTTTCAAATAACTTGTGGAAATAAAAATGCTTTGATTTTTAAAAATTATATTGTGTTTAATTTTTCTGTAATATACTTTATTATTTTAAAATATCTACATTATTAGATTAAATATTATACATTGGCATTTGACCAATTTATTTGTACTCCTAAAAGTTGATATATGTCAGGTGGCCAGATATGTTATTTGGGCCCATTTGGGAAAATACAAGATTACCTTATGTTTGGGGTCATCTTATATTAGGGCATATGAAAAATCACTAACCAAACCCTAGTTTTTAACCTCTGTTCCTTTTGGATGACAAATAGCTCTTGTTGGGAAAGGACCCAGCTCAGTTAATTATTTTTTTGAGCCTGGCAGAGTTAAAAAGGGGATTTTACAGAGAAACTGAAAATGAGTTTTTGTGCTGATTGTGCCACTAATTGTGGTCTTAGACATATTACCTTGCTTCTCAGTGTCAATCCTCTCTACTAAGTGGGGGCATTAAACAAGGCAGTCCCTGTGTTCCCAAGCAAATCTGTGATTCTCTGACCACAAATTGGTGATACGATCAGGGGTAGTCATGATGTCCTATTAAAGAGAGAGAATGAGATCATATTACAGTCAGACAAAAATGGAGCTAGAATCAAGTTAATGGATAGAAAGTGTATTTATAGTTTTCCTTAGTAAAAAATTTAAGTGAGAAAATGAAACCATAATTTAAAAAATTGCTTATTTGGCTCTACTTGTAGCCATCTGTGTTTCTTCAGCATGCAATTGTTATTTTCTCATATCTTCCTCTTACTGGCTCTGCAGAATTAATCTTATTGGTTCCTGGAAAAAAAATCACTTTTAAGCATATGTGGGAGAAAACATTTTAAAACCTGGCCCTCTTGGAAGTTCTAACTGACACGAGTAATCATTTCACAGGGACGCTAACATCTCCCTTCATTTTTGTGGCACTAGGAAAGTCCCATATCAGTATAAACAGCTTTGATGTGAAGATGGATTTGTTTCTGGGTATAGAACTCTCCTTTAGTGATTCAGGACTCACATTGCCAGCTCAAGTGTCTCTGTGGTAATTTGATACCTAGAGGTAAATTTTAGAGGGGTGTTTATTTGAAATTGACTTGACTTGACCCTTTATTTTCCTTGATATTTTTAGATACTGAAAAAGGAAAGTGGTTTGCATGGCTTGTGGAGGTATTTTAAGAGCAAAGAGCAAAATATAGTTGAAAAAGAAGTTTTCTTCTGAATGATAGTCTGAATGTAAACCCAAACAAACCCAAAAAGTCCCTCCAGTGTCATATTATAAGAAAAGCAGAAATAAATCTGTTGATAGACTATGAAGATTTTCTTTTAAATAATATAGTATCTCTTATAGACTTCTGGTTTCATTTAGAAGGTAGTCTTTATATGAATTAGAATCTGCCTTGCTTTATATAGTCAGAATAAATTTTATATTCCGTTTTCCTGGTATCTCTCCTGGGTATGTCATCAGTTTGTGGATTTTTATTTTATTTTATTTTATTTTATTTTATTTTATTTTATTTTTTGCTACAAAGAAGTACTGGTTAGCATAAAATGTTTCCTCCCATATCATACATGTGAAGATGGTATGGTAGCCTCGCAGGACTTGGGATGAAAGAGAGAGAGACTCTTAGTTACATGGTGACTCCAAGCAACTCTCACTGGTTTGGGAAAGAGTGTTTATTTATTCTTGGAGGTCACTGAATTGCAATTTCACTATGGTCTCCAAGGCATGAGGACATTTCAAAAAATATTTTTCTTCTTTTCGTCTGCAGGAAGGACATTTCCTACTCACCCTTACTTTTCAGTACAGCTTGGGCCAGGGCAACTCTCACTGTTTAACCTCCTGAAAGCCTATTCTTTGCTGGACAAAGAAGTGGGATACTGTCAGGGAATCAGCTTTGTGGCTGGAGTCCTGCTTCTGCACATGAGTGAAGAACAAGCCTTTGAAATGCTGAAATTCCTCATGTATGACCTTGGCTTCCGCAAGCAGTACAGACCTGACATGATGTCGCTGCAGGTGAGGCACTTGTGCTTCCCAAGGAAGGTATTAGACTATTACCAGAAATCCTGGCCCTCTTCTCAGTTATTACAGTTCAGATTTAAAGAAATGGAGAGCTATTGTCTTAGAACTTGGATGAACACTGGGGCATGTTTTAGTTCACTTAGTGTGGGATTTGCTATTTAGGTAAACTTCTAAGTGTATGAGACCCATAGGCAGGATACCTTTTCCATAAAATTCCTAAAGTGAGTAAATAAGTAATTTAAGAAAGGTAGGTGATGAGGACCCAATCCTTTATGCCCTAAGTCTATGGGTTACATGGAGAAGGTATCAAGTCATCTTTATTCACTTTTCCTCAACTTCTCAATTAAAAAGGCTCACAGGTCTTTTGTTTACAATCTGAAAGTGTCTTTATCCCTTTACTTTTGAGTGCGCAAATAGCAGATACCATGTTATGGTTCTTTTTGAACTTATCATATCTCCCCTCCTTTATCTTCATGTAAGATAGGCCTTTACAGAGGAAAAAGTGTGAAGGCCAGTGGTGCCTTTTCAGTCTGCTTGTGTGTGTGTGTGTGTGTGATGGTGTCTTGCTTTGTCACTCAGGCTGGAGTGCAGTGGCACGATCTCAACTCACTGCAATCTCCGCCTCCCAGGTTCAAGCGATTCTCCTGCCTCAGCCTCCCCATTAGCTGGGATTACAGGCAGGTGCCACAATGCCTGGCTAATTTTTTTGTATTTCTAGTAGAGATGGGGTTTCACCGTGTTGGCCAAGCTGGTCTTGAACTCCTGACCTCAGGTGATCCACCCACCTTAGCCTCCCAGAATGCTGGGATTACAGTTGTGAGCCACTGAGTCTGCTTTTCTTAGCGGGCTCTGAAGAATCACCATTAAGATTTTTCAAGTATTTTGAGTGGGGTATTAACTGCCACTGCTGTCTTTAGCCTACCTCAGACTCCTTGTTTACACATTTCTTTCCTAGTTTATCACTTCTCTAAGTGGATTGGTTGCTAATAAGCAGTTTAAATTTTGTCTATAGATACTTATCTCAAACAACCACTGCCTGGCAATTTAAAGTTTTCAGTGGTTAAAAATGTAAAAGAAGACTTTAAAGAGGATTCTCAGGTTTTTCTTCCCTTGAAATGAGGTATGCATGACTCCCAGTTCATCGTAATACTATGCTTTAGATAAGAAGTAGTACTTTAAAGATGCTTTTAAAGTATACTATTTTTCCTGGTTCCCGGATATGAGTTTTTGCCTTTATTAGCTCAGTTGCCAATCTATAACAAAAGAAGTGTGTTTTTACTCTGAACATTATAGTAAATGATATTTTTTGAGAGTGAATGCAGATGAAGTATTCCATTTTTCTTCCTTTCCCAAGGTAAAATTTTGGCTGGGGAGATAGGGCTTTGCTATCAACATTAGGTTTTCTGGTGTGAGTTCATATGATTTGATTCCTCATTGATGACTATTCATAGGTTTAACAAATCAAATAACAACTGTGGAAAGTTTTATTTTTTATTCCTAAACAGTTTACTCGTATCTTTTTATCTTTTTTTTTTTTTTTGAGATGAACTCTTACTCTGTCACCCAGGCTGGAATGCAGTGGTGCAATCTCGGCTCACTGCTATCTCCGCCTCCCGGGTTCAAGCGATTCTCCTGCCTCAGCCTCCCGAGTAGCTGGGATTACAGGCATGTGCCACCATACCCTGCTAACTTTTTGGTATTTTTAGTAGAGATGGAGTTTCACCGTGTTGGGCAGGCTGGTCTCGAATTTCTGGACCTCAAATGATCCACCCGCCTTGGCCTCCCAAAGTGCTGGGATTACAGGCGTGAGCCACCATGCCTGGCCACTGTATCTTAATATCAGATAGGAATCAGATGCTCTTGTAAGGAATTCAATAATTCTGATTTTCAGAAACAACAGTTTGGTAGCTATTATTAGAATTTCAAAGATACAGGGAAGTACCTGTGAGTAGTGTTTGATCTGGATCCACAGATAAAAAGATATAGCTATCAGTTTAAAAATACAATGATATTTCAGTTTACAAATTCTTCATCAATTTCGCATCACAGAAATTCATGTAAATTGGATTTATACATTCATTTAATATGCTCTATAAGTACCAAGAAATATTTTATGTCTATAATTTTGAAAATGCAGACATTTAAAAATCTTTGGTGGCAGCATTGCTGTAGGTCACAGTATTGGGGACCTTATTCTGGGAGAATAGATCCTTTTGCATTTTAAAGTGGAATATCACACTTTCTCACTTACTAGAGCAGGAGGTACTGTTTTGGGTCTAGCCAATAGGATGTTTAGAAATGTGCTTGAATGCCTCTTGCAGTGGGTTTGAATTCACTCCACAGGATTTCTGATTTCTTGCTTCTCTCTTGGTGACTTGGGTGCTCCAGGCTTCAGTTACCTTATCTGTAAAATGTGCAAAATCTTGCTTCAGTTACTTTATCTGTAAAATGTGGGGGTTGAGGTCTTTTTCAACTTTAAATACCTGTATCTCATCACGTTAGTTTCTGCTGCTTTCCGTGTTAAGCATAAAGGCATTGTATCTTTTCCTCTGAAGATTTTGGTCTCCACTTTCTTTCATCATCTCTCTCCTAGCCTTATCTCTCTCTCTGCATCTTTCCTTCTCCAGTTCACCTCTTTAATCTGAAGGTTTGCGTTGGTATCTGTAAGGTGGAACTGAAGAATTATTTGTTCTTAGCAAATAGAATTTTGTCATTAAAGCTTTCTTTGAAGGAAGCCTGAATCGTGTTCTTATTTGCCCAAATATCCCTTGATGGAAGAAACTCTCTTGACCCCTAGTTGAGAATGTACGACGGGGTAGGTGGGAAATAAGATTCTCTTAAAAAAATTAAATGTTGAAGTATTGCTTCTTTTTATAATCACAAGTGAATGAGAACAGTGAGCTTTTGATGATGTGCTTTCTTTTTATGCTGCTAATTAGACTTTTTTGATTTTTGTGCTTACCAAAATACTAATTCTTTTGTTGATAGGTGCTCAAAATTTCTGGTTTCTATGATGCAAATGGTCTAAAGGAAATGTATGATTTTTTTTTTCAACATGACTTTTTGAGATAATCTCATTTAAAAAAAGACTTTCTGTTTGACTCCACCTAAGCTTCTTATTTTATAGCTATGACTGCCTGTGGCTCTTTAATTCCCTTTTATTTACAGTTTGTGTGGAAACTGAGTTTCCAAAGATATTTGTTGTAGAGAAGGATTGAACCATTTTTTGTATTTATGCATAGTTTTTGATTTTTTCCCAAAGGAGTCCATTGATTTTTAGTTCTGTACTCTAGAAATAATTGTTGAATTCACAACATAATTGGTTATTTTTATGTATTGTCATAGAGCTATTTAAGAATGATGTTTTAATAATTTCTTTTAGTGAAAGAAGTTCTGCTAGATGTAATAAAACATTTTATACATTTTTACACCAAAATGTCAGGCCAATATAACTGATCAGGGAACCACCACTTATCTGTTAACTGTGTGGATAAAAATTTAAATTAAAACACAATTCCCGAATTTCTTCGTTACTTACTCCTGCTTTTATCTTTAATATCACAGATATGAGTTTAAAAGTTTCTGTGTGCTGTCTTTATGATGTTTTCTGAAATACCAGTAACCAACTCAGTAGCCAAATGAAATAATTTTTTCTTTTAGTTCTAGAAACATTCAGAAACAACTGCACTTTTTTGCCTTAATCCCATTTGTCATGAAAAATATGCTGCTGGAATAACTTGAATATTAGAAATAAATCTCAAGCTTCTGGCCCTGTAACATTCTAAGCTTTAATTCTATCCTAGCAGTGCAGATTGTCTGGAGGGCCAGAACTCTTTCATTAATCACATGCTGGTCACAGTAAATAGAAATAAGCTTCTGCACTGAACGTGGTAGATTCTTTAGAATGGAGGCTTTTCTGGAATTCGTCTGAAATTAGGAGGGATCTTCTGTGAGGTTCGTGAGCCAGGGCAGTTCTCATTAAATTCCAAAAGCAATGCCTCCCTACAGAAGAAAAAATTCCATTTCTATATATATATATGTGGTACTCAAACACACATGATAGAGAAACTTGCTCAGTCTTCTTAGATAGACTCTCAGTAACTTGCTTTATGGCTTCAGTTAAGTGAACTTGGATTTTAGTATCAACTTTAAAATCACAAAAATGAAGTAATACTGCTTATACTTATGTATGTGAATTTGTTGTTAAATATTAGAATAAAATTAAAATCAGTGTATTTGATGCACATGCAGATACATGCATAATATTTTATTTTTTCTTCTCCAAATTAACTTTAGATTCAAATGTACCAGCTGTCCAGGCTCCTTCATGACTATCACAGAGATCTCTACAATCACCTTGAAGAAAATGAAATCAGCCCCAGTCTTTATGCTGCCCCCTGGTTCCTCACATTGTTTGCCTCCCAATTTTCATTAGGATTTGTAGCCAGAGTTTTTGGTAAGAGATGCCTGTAATTAAATGAAACAGTATTATTTATTCCAAGGACTATACTTCTACTTCTAGCCATATAATGCCCCTATTGTTTTATCACGTGTTACACAGAATAGCAAATTGCTAATGGAATTTAATAAATGTGCCTGGCTCTATTCTGACAGTAACTTAAAACCATATTTGTCTTACATAAAATTGAAATTAAAAGGGAAAGAGGAATTGGGCTCTTGTATTTGAGTAAGCTGTAATGGAGCTCTTATTTTCATTTGTGCCTAAAAATCAGAGCGTATACTCCTAAAATCTGGACTAGGGACAGACTCTGTATAATTTTCCAGATTTTTATATACATCTTTCTACCCCCCATTGTCTTCTTCATCTTGCATTCAGAACACAGAGAAACATGTTCTTAACTTGTATCAATGTTGTTTCTAATGGCATTTCTTAATCTGACTTTTTGTTGTTAACAGAATAACTTTACTTCCTGTTTCATTGCTCATGTGACTCTTCTTTCATGCCAATGCAGTTATGGTGGGACAGTCTGTAAGACTGGTGGCTCAGGGAAAACACTAAGTACAGTCAGTAGAGCCCAGGGCAAGTTACTGAGTAACTGCCTTGTTCTAATCACAGTGTTTGGCATTGGGAATAAAAAGAGAGTATAACATGGTTTATGTCCCCTTTGGAGCCCTTATATCTATTCACAAGTCTTTATACTTGTCTAAGTCTGTTATGTGAAAAGCAAAAATTAAAACAACAACAACAACCAACTCTTCATCAGAGGTTTGTTCTAATGATGTGTAGGATCTCAGTTGCCTTAAAAAAGGACTCCCTTAATTTTTATGTTCTGATCATCTATTTAGCAGACATGGGCAAGCAGACAGTATTCACTCACAGCTGCACTTCTGTTAAATTGGAGCTGTTTGTCAAATTGTATTGGTGCAGTTGTAGGTCATTGTCAGTGTTTGAAAAAATGAAACAGCTTACAGTGAAGATATTAGGGAATATTACAAAAAGTAAGGAAATACATTGTTTGGAGAAATTTGTTTTGAGGATATATGTGCAATATGTATATATACCAGATTACAACGTATGATATATTTCTTACTGAGGACTGTGGTGGTTTAAAAGTTAAACACTACATTAATGTTACTACAATTTATAAAATGCAACAAAAGAGTAAAGTTAAAATGCGCTGAATCATCAGATTTCTCTTGTTTATCGAATATACACTACTGCTTTTCTACAGTGACATTTTCTCTGGGGCTTGGGTTCCTATTAATGGGTCTTCTGTAAATTCTTTTGTTTATATATGTTTTTCTTCCCAGAGAATAATCTATCATATCGAAATGATGTTTCAGGGCACCTCTCTTTGACTTAACCTTGGAAGCTCGATGTCAAGAGTTCAAGAAACAAATGTCATCAGTATCAGTTTTTTGTTATGAGAATACAAATGATGCTGTTGGCTATACAACAGCTGTTCAGCTCTCTTCTTTGAATTTATAAAAGAATAGAGCTGGCAGGAAATGGAAAGATGCATGAGCAAGAAGAACTATGTTTGAAAGAATGATTCTATGGTTCCATCTTCATTAAAGACTCTCTGTTGTATATTATTCATTAAAGAATGACATAGATTGAGAGAAACTTTCATACAAAAGTACTAAGTACTTGATACTTTTCTTTCTTTCTTTTTTTATTTTTCTGAGACTGAGTCTTGCCCTATTGCCCAGGCTGGAGTGCAGGGCACAATATCAGTTCACTGCAACCTCTGCCTCCTGGGTCCAACCGATTCTCCTGCCTCAGCCTCCCAAGTAGCTAAGACTACAGGCATGTGCCACCACACTCAGCTAATTATTGTATTTTTCGTAGAGACAGGATTTCACCGGTGTTGACCAGGCAGGTCTCGAACTGCTAGCCTCAAGCCATCCACCCGCCTCAGCCTTCCAAAGTGTTGGGATTACAGATGTGAGCCAACACGCCCGGCCTAGTACTTGATACTTTTCAAAATTATTGCCTGTTTGTATTTGTAGGGAAGCAGGGCTTAGAGTTAGGGTAGCTCTTATATTTCTCTCCTGATTGAGGTTGTATGTTTGTCATTTGTTTTAATTTTTCTTTTAAGGTGTTTTTTTTTTTTTTTTTAATTTCCTGGTGTGACATAGATTTAATTACATAGCTGGTTCATTTACTTTTTGTTATGATAATGAGAGTTTGAATAGTACTCATTGGTTATGTTAATTTGTTTTTGTATTCCTGTTGTGAAGAAAAGTCTATCAGTTGAATAACTGTCCTTGAGGTTTACCTAGTCTCCATTAAATTTGGCATTAAAAATTACAAATAGTTCATGGACAGAGATATACACTTTGTCCTTTTTTACCCTGGCTTTATCTGAGATTCTTAAGAGGAATATTAAAACATCTGCTTATATGTTTAGTTATTTTACTTTTTAAAAAATGCTAGATGCTTTTGACCAGTTTTCTTTTGCAAAACACATAAAACAAGTAAATAAAAACCTTTAGCAGAAATAGCATGCTTTTTACAAGAGTGGATGCATAATTTTGATCATGAAAATTGTATTTCTTCTTTTAGATATTATTTTTCTTCAGGGAACTGAAGTTATATTTAAGGTTGCACTCAGCCTACTGAGCAGCCAAGAGACACTTATAATGGAATGCGAGAGCTTTGAAAATATTGTTGAGTTTCTTAAAAGCACGCTACCTGATATGAATACCTCTGAAATGGAAAAAATTATTACCCAGGTATGATTTAAATGCTAATAGTGTTATACAGCAGTTTTCTCTACTGAATATATATTAAATGCTTTAGCATAAAAATGTAGCTTTGCTTGACAGGTATTTTCATCAGATACATTTTATTTAGAAAGGGGACTGTTGTGAAATTTCTGCATTGTGACATTGTCTATCTGGCTATGCACAGAAAATATGGTTTAGTGCTACATAATGAGTTTTTCAGGAATCCTTTCCATTTAAACCAATGCTAAAACTGAAGATAGAACTGACAGAATCAGGAAGGCCTGAGAGTAAAATCAGATCGTCTTGCCTTTGTTATCTTCTTAATTATTTTGTAAAATACATGAAGAGAACATGTGGCAAGAGTACAGGCTTTGGAATTAGAAGGTATTGGGTTTGCATCTACTTCTAGCTCTTTAATTGGTTGTTTGGCTTGCACACATCAGCCTAATCGTCCAAACCGTAGTTGTCCAGAATGGTACAGCACTGGACAAGTTCCAGAATGGGATAATACTGATCTGAGAGGTTTTATGAAGCTTACATGAGGAGACTTGGTGTATCAGTCTTTGTCCCTCCGGGAAACATTCTCCCTCCAATGATTCAAATGAAGGAACCATCTATAAAGATGTGGGTAGGCCTAAGGGAATCCAACACAGATGTCCAGGTGCCCAGGAACTAGTAACATAGGGAAAATGTTCAAACCTCTGCTGCAGAGGGGCTAAGTGGAGGATGTAATAGTGTTACTAGGTCCAGGAAGAGCTGGAACTGTGGAGGAGGGTTCTCTGCTGGTTGTTGTGGTCTTGTTGAACTAGGCAGAGAAGGATCGGGGAAGAAATACCCAACCCTTTTCTCCTGCCTCTTCTCATCTTGTGCTGGCATCTTCTGTTTGCCAAACTGAACCAGAAGCCAGCCAGAAAGTAAGTGTGGGGAATTGTCTGCCTGCCAGGGTACAATAGAATGGATGAGGGCAGTGAATGGATCTGAGAAGCAAATTGAAAGTAATCTACACACTGCACACAAAGACTACAAGTCCTTGACTCTTCATAGGGACCAGGTGAATGGTAGCTATATATTGCTGCTGTTCAGATGCAGTGGACAAGCTTAAGAGCAGATTGATAGATTTGACAGTTGAGCTTTATGAGCATTGATAAAGTTTACCACTTTCCTGAAGGCACTTTTGATGGCAGAAAGACGATAGGGTTTAGAGAAAGGGAGTTTGGAACCTTGTTCTGGTGTCCAGCCATTTACTAGCTGTGTGCCTGTGGGCAAGTTACAACCTCTCTGAGTCTCAACCTCTTCCTCTACAAAATGGGAATAACAAAAGTAGATTGTATTATACTTTTGTATTATTTTAGGAGCAAATATAACCAATATGTTAAAGTATTTTGTACCCTGTAGTTCATACTGTAATATGAACTCTTATTATATTAATACATATAAAATTTTATTTCCATTACATGGAATCTAAATCACAAATATCTATAAATAGTTTGTTAAAATGCTCTGTAAGCTGAAAAGTATAGCTTTTATTTGTATAGTTACTTGTTTATTAATTTTTCAGAAATACCTTTCTTGACTGGAATCAGATATTATGCTTTTAGAGATTTGAAATCAGTTATCACCTCCCTTCTAAAATTAATGAGGAAATTGCCTGGCTTTACAGATTACTATTAGGATTAATGGGTAGAATTTATAGACAAGTAAATTTGAACTTGAAATTGGGAGAATTTCCTAACAATTAGAGTTGATTACTGTGGAATGAAATGCTAATATTAAAGGAGACTTTGATGAACTTTATTTATGGACACTGGAAAAAAACGCAAATAGTGCAGAAAATCACAAAGAAGGAAACAAAAGTAACTATAAATCTCAACATCTAGAGATAACCTTTGAAACTTTCTATTACCTTTTCTTTGCTTATATATACATATAAAAATGTATAAAGTTATATATAAATGAAATCATACTACATATACTATTGTGGGACCTGATTTATGATTAAAAACATATAGAGTATTAGATTTTTTTCCAGTAACTATAAATCCATATTATCATTTTAATGGTTGTGTAATAATCCATTGTGTCCATACCCACTAAGTAAGGAAAAGATGATGGTTATTTGAGGATAACCAGTTAGTATAGAAGTTCTCTTATTAAAATTTGAATGTTTGAGTCTCTCTAGTAGTAAGTAGTAGAGTAAGTCAGATTTTTTGTGGTTTCTTTTCTCTTCTCAGTGTTTAATATAGAGACCATTGCTTGAATAGCAGCTGTAGTCTCTCCTTCCCCCAGGAAGTTTGGAGTAACTGTCCTCTAGCTTCATAGCAAACGACCTTCCTATTTAGTGGTGGTATGGGAGAGCAGTAGCAGCCCTAATTAAACCTTACAGCACTGGACAGTGGTCACAGTATGCAATTTTGAGGATTCTCTGTGCAGTACAATATGTAAATGACTCTTTAAGAGGCTTACAGGGAATAGCAAATGGATGAAAAAATTTTTTAAGATCTTTCTGCTCCATTGGCAAATAAATTAGAAATGCTTTTGGTTGCTTTATTACAGTAATACCCTATGCAATTTTGCTTACTAATCAGCAGAGATTATCTCTAACATAATAATTACTCAATAACTAATGTTGTTTATCTAGTATACTACATTTTGGGAGACAGTTACTAGATTATGGATATCTTGGCTGCAAAATACACTTGGACATTAATTTATTCTAGTGACTTGACTTCCCGAGAATGTTTCAATTGCATAGAAATAATCTATCTGTTCTGTTTTTAAAGAAAAAATTTCTTCTTTCACAGAAAGAGCTATTTGTTTTTATGTTGACAGTGTAAGCTATATCTAATTTATTCTTGTATTGACAGTTATACTTTTTTTCTTTTTTATGCTTTAATGTTCTTCATTAATAAGTATTTGGAAATATACATGAAACATACCAAGATACACAAGCTGTATCTTGTTATACATACCAAAGGCTAGCCTAACCCATGATACTTTCATGGCAGGTTTTTGAGATGGATATTTCTAAGCAGTTGCATGCCTATGAGGTGGAATATCATGTGCTACAGGATGAGCTACAGGAATCTTCATATGCTTGTGAGGATAGTGAACCTTTGGAGAAGCTGGAGAGGGCCAATAGCCAACTGAAAAGACAAAACATGGACCTCCTAGAAAAATTACAGGTAAAGAAATAAAGATTTGAGCAAAGAAGTATTTTAATGCCTCCTGCATGCACAGAACTACCTCAGGAATGGAAGGGATATGTGTGTGGAATGAACCATTGCTAACCAAGAGCCC